>NW_022902366.1:0-1181 GCF_012274545.1 Fukomys damarensis | reverse complement strand
GTCTCTTAAAAATAGTAGGGGATCATGAGAAATTGATCCAACAACTCCTAGATGATGCAAAGAGTAACATAAGACTAATAGGAATCCATGAAGTATCAGGAGAAATTACAAATGACTAAAAAAAGCTGTTCACAGAATTAATAACAGAAAACTTCCCAGAGGGGAAGAATTTGACATTCAGATAACTGAGGCATATAGGACCCCAACTAGCTACAATAAAAAAAAATCTACACTAGACATATAATAATCAAGATCCCAGAAACCCAACAGAAGAACAAAATACTAGAAGCAGTAAAAGAAACAAATCACTTGCAAAGGAAAGCCCATCAGAATCACAGCAGACTTTTCAACACAAACCCTTAGGTCAAGGAGAGCCTGGAGTGAGGTATTTCAAGTACTAAAAAAGAACAACCTCCAACCTAGACTGATGTATCCTGCAAAACTCTTTCAAAGTGGATGGGGAAATAAGATACTTCCACTACAAAGAACACCTGAGAAACTACATGAATACCAAACCAGCACTACAAGCAATTCTAAACAATATCCTAGAAAAAGACAATGAAGGCAACAAAACCATGAGGCCCAACAGAGCAAATCAAATAGGCAAGGCAAGAAACTAAAAGAAGGTGAAAAAGTAAAAAGAGTCAAGAAAAGGCCAATAACAGGACAATAATAAATCAGTACATACAAGTTATAAAAATCAACATCAATGGCCTCAATTCACCAATCAAGAGAAATAGACTGGCAAAATGGAATAAGAAGCAAAATCCAGCAATATGTTGTATACAAGAAACACACCTAGTGCAAAAAGAAGCCCATATACTGAAATTGAAAGGATGGAAAACAATTCTCCATGTGACAGGAGCCCAGCAAAAAGCAGGGGTAGCAATCTTATTTGCAGACAAAGCAAATTTCAAAGCAAAACTGATTCCAGTATTATTGATGTAGGATTGTACTGTATCATACCTCTGTGCATGTAAAATATCTTCTACCTGCTTTATGATACATAGTAGTGACTGTGCTTTATCAGAGCTATTTTTAATGATATTACTCTACAATGTTCTCTTTCCAGATGATGATTAAGATGCTAAAAAAAAAAAAATGTGCCAGGTACCACTACAGCAACAGAACTTTGCTGTTTTTTGAGTATTATTCTTTTCTTTGTTTTTTTGTTTTTGTTT
>NW_022902365.1:0-230 GCF_012274545.1 Fukomys damarensis | reverse complement strand
TTGTCTTTGCTTGATTGTGTCAGTTTCCCCTTTACTTCATAACTATTCATAACACATGTGTGTCCAATATTTCCCTTTTTAAACAAAATTCAGTTTTGCATGTATGTTAGTTGTGGCCACAAACAACATCTTTGAAACATGCCAGGGACCCACTTGACATAACTCCAGGGAACCAACCTGTTTTCTTGTTTTAAACAAAGAGTCATTATGCAATGAACTATCATGTTACC
>NW_022902364.1:0-206 GCF_012274545.1 Fukomys damarensis | reverse complement strand
TGTCCCCAGTTTTATCATTAAAATAAAAATATATAATTTTGTTATTAATATTTTCTATATAGTTTTATCACATTTGACTTTGATTTCTTGTTTTTGAAATTTTTTGTTGTTGTTGTTATTGTACTTGTGTGAGGCAAGAGGCAGAACCACTGAGCTAAATCCCCAGCCCATCTTGTTTTTGAAGTTTTGAAGTTCTTTTTTGTGGA
>NW_022902363.1:0-246 GCF_012274545.1 Fukomys damarensis | reverse complement strand
AAAAGACCAAAAAAAAAAAAAAAAAGTTCCTTTAGGGAATCTATAATTACAATTTTTTTTTTTTTGAGACAGGGTCTGTGGGGTTCATGCTGATTCTCCTTCCTTGGCCTTCTAAATATGGGATTTGCCCCGCCACACCTGCAGAAATCAGAACTCTAACTCTGGCTCCATCCAGGCCGTCTTGAGATGCAAATCTAGGAGCTACAGTATTTGCTGTGGCTTTCTCTTTACAATGTGGGCTGGGGA
>NW_022902362.1:0-749 GCF_012274545.1 Fukomys damarensis | reverse complement strand
AATGGAGTACTACTCAGCCATAAAGAATGAGAAACTAGAGACATTTATAGCTAAGTGCATGCATATTGAGGCCATACTCTAGCTGAAATTAATAGGACACATGTGTAAATATCAAATATTTTCTCTGGTGTGAAAAACTAAAATTGTAAATGAGGGTGAAATGTATAATTGATTTTGTGAAATAGGAAGAAAATGTCTAAAGGAGTAGAGGAAGTGGGAGGAGTTCAGGAAAGGAAAGGAGGGAAAAGAAAAAAATATGAGAAATGGAAAAACATGGAAACAAAGTCTTTGTAAATAAGAAAGGCTGGAGGGGTGAAGGAAGAGTAGGGGATGGGGAAAAAATAAGAACCAAAATATATCATTTAAAGGAACAAGATCCCAATGATGAATATAATTGTACTGTATACCTAAAATGTACCAATAAACTTAATGGAAAAAATTAAAAAATAAAATATGAAGGCTCATGGTATTATTAGGTTCTCTCTTTTTAAAAAGTAAAGGATATTTTTTAAAAATTAGCAATGGAGACCAGAGACATCATCTTTCTGGAGGTCCTATCTAGTTCAAGACCATTGCCCAGGTGTTACTATGTATTGCCACCATAAGCTTGGTTACCACAGAGCTCAGTACTCACATCGCTCTGGAGGTCATAGGCCTGCCGAGCATGGATGACATCGTTCTGGTCGGGCAGACACGTCCACTGGTGCAGGTGGTGCTTGTAGTCTATGTCGCTTACGAGGGTCTGGCAC
>NW_022902361.1:0-2845 GCF_012274545.1 Fukomys damarensis | reverse complement strand
TTTTTTTTTTTTTTAAACCAAAAACAAGATCTGCGATATGTGAGATCCTGTTTGATTCAAGCTTGGAGAAAACACTGTGCTTCTCAGCTGTGGGGTACCTGTTGTGTCAATAGCTGCATTGTGCATACTTTATCGTGGGCCCAATACTTTCAAAGTTTTGAGCAGTCTAACAAATTTGTAGAGTAAAACCTTATTTTCCTTCCAAAAGAGAAGTGGCATTCTTGATACATCAATGTCTTAAAAAATGTAAAAATATAACTGATGCCTTGGCCTGCCTGGGTGGTGATGGAATACATTCTAAAACCATACATTTTGTGTCAAGAATCAATTTCTCCTCTTTGGGCTCCCAGTGTTGCTTAGAGCATAGGGAGAGAGTCCCCAGGAAGACATGCATAGATTAGGAAAAAAATAGATGGCTAAAATAGAAGTCTATGAAGACAGGGCGAATGTTTAGTAGAAAACTATAGAGGTTAGTTTTCTGTTCAGTAATAGTAGCTTAAGTAGTTATAAAGTGAATAAATAGAAATTACACAGATTTCTGTAAACCACAAAAATATAATTTAAAGACATAATAATTTGTACTAAAAATGTCATTATTTTCAACTCAGTGTTAATGGAACTAATATTGAGTTATAGATGACTTAAGAAATTATTTTAAAATGTTTGTTTTAATGAGCCCAAATAAAATGTAATCACTATAATTTAAGAAATATAAATTAAGAGCACACAGCACATCCAAGAGAAAAATTGCAACAATTCAGAGGTTAACTGAGAGACTGTGTATTGAAGCAACGATGCTTTATAGACTAACTAGGTAATTAAAAATTTCAAAAGTATTACTCCATTATTCGATAGCTAGAATCAACAATATTTGTTTTAATGAATAATTGGCAAATTGCCATAAACAGTAATTAATGTTCTTCTGGGGCTTAATTTGGGAAAATTAGTTTTTAAGACACAATTATTTGGGAAATGATAGAAATTACTGAGATTTTAAAATTATGAGCACCAAAAGAAACTGGATAGGATTCATGTCAGTTTTTAAGGGATGAATGTTTTCATCCTGATTTGGAAAAGTTTCAATTTTTTCAGCATTTAAAATAAAGCCTGAGCTGGGTGTGGTGGCTCACGCCTGTAATCCCAACACTCGGGAGGATGAGGCAGGAGGATCGCTGAGAGTTGGAGAAGAGCCTGGGCTACACAGTGAGTTCCAGGGCAGTCTGAACTACAGACTCAGCCTCAGATAAACAAACAAACAAACATTTAGTGTGAGAAGCCATGCAGAAATTTTGCTGTTTTAATTATGGTCCTTCGGAGGCAGTTATTAGTCATAAGACTCTGTGTAGTCTGTGCTTTTGGAAAATATTTTCCATAGCTTCGGAAGTGTTTGATAATAAATTATCTTCTATGCAAAAGCAGAAGGAGCGGCAAAATATCATACAGTGTAGACATAGATACTATGAATTATTTTGTATTTCTTGCCATCCTAAAGCAAGTTTGTGTGAATGCTCAAAGCTAATAGGCACATCTTTAGTTATGGAATTCTTTTTTGTTGTTGTTTGCTTGCTTTGTAATTACTCATAATTAAAGCATTGATGTTTTCTTTCTATTAGCTTAACATATAATATTAGTTATTAATCAGTAAATGTGGCTTAAATAATGGATATTTTTAACATGCTGTCATTTCCACCTCTTCGAAAACTACTGCTCTCTTGACTTCTGCCACATTCTGGCCTGCCATTTATTGCTAAATTCCAGAAAGAGTTTTTTGTACCCATCTTCTCTTTCTGTTCTCCTGCCATTTGCTTTTGAACCCACTATACACTGAATCCTGCTTCTAACACTGCATGAATCTGCCCTCGTCAATCTCAGCAGTGTCCTGCTATACCCAGCAGTCAGTGTTTTCATTTTAAGAGATGTACAAGCAGCTTTTGGCAGTTATTAGTTTGTTACTCTGGAGACACTTTGTTCCCTTGACTTCCAGAACCACATTTGCCTGCTTTTTGTGCTCGTTCATAGCCACTTATCTCATTGATTTACTCTTTTGCTAGATCCTTCTCATCACCCCAACTTGTAAATGTTGCAGCTATCCAAACTCATTTGTTGTTCTGTGCCATAGTTTGAATTTTAACTTTCCCCCAGAGGTCTATGTGTTAAAGCCTTTGTTCCTGGCTGCTGGTTCTATTGGGAGGTGGTGGAACCTTTAAGAGGTAATGACTAATGGTAGGGAGTTAGGTCATTGTGGGGGGCATCCCTGCAAGGGACATTGGAGTGCCAGTCCCTCTCTCTTCCTTTCTTTTGCTTTCTAAGAGCCACATGGTGGTGAGTCATATGCTGCCCCACACCTTCTCCAACCATGATATACTGCCTGGCTGTAGGCACAAAACAATGGGGCTAATGAATCATTGACTGAAAACTCCAAAATTATGTGCCAAAATAAACCTTTCCACTTTTTAAGTTTATCATCTCAGTTGTTAGAGCAACGGAGAACTGACTAAACACAGGCTGCTTGTTTCTGTCTGCACAGCTGGCATGACTCTCTCATCCTTCTGTTTTCTACATCACTGAATCCCAAGTTGATACCTCTGTGCCATAACTTTTAAACTGAACTCCTAAGTCATATTGGTTTCCGTGTTTAGGTGTTTAGTACATCCCAACTTGATCTCCTGAGTTTTTTCTCACTCTGACTCCTAACTTCCACTGTCCCCTTTATCTCAGTAAATGGTAACTTCACTCGGCTAAGAACCTCAGGGCCTCTCTCATTCCGCTCTGTCACCGTTCCTTGGTACCTCCTGGAAAATCTTTTCTCCGTTCAGGCCTCCATCATCTCATCCTTGCATTATTG
>NW_022902360.1:0-1216 GCF_012274545.1 Fukomys damarensis | reverse complement strand
TGCATTTGGCTATTTTATATAGATCTTAGTTTTTTGATATCAAATTTATCCCTCTTGATTTTTTCTTTCCTCCTTCCCTCCCTCTTTTCTTCCTTTCTCCCTCCCTCCTTTTTCTTTGTTTCTTTCTTTCTTTCTTTTGAGGCCACCCTCAAACTCATAATCCTTTTACCTCATCCTCCCAAGTAGCTGGGATTATAGATACATGTCACCATTCCTGGCTTATCTTAATTTTTAATTTCATGAACATATGAATTATAATTATCTTGTCCATATCTTATATTCAAGATCTGGGTCTTCTGTGAATACGGTCTTTTTTTTCTCTTGGTTCTGTCAAACCACGTCCTTTTTCTTGGTCTTCTTCAAATACACAATTATGTGGCAATTACTTGTTTATTCATTCATTTTTGGAGACAAATCTTGGTATGTTACCCATGCTGAACCTTGAATTCTTGGGCTTAAGTGATCCTTCTACCTCAGCACTCCAAGGAACTGGGACTCCTAAGCTTGCCACTGCTTCTGGCTACAAACCTTGGTTTCTTATGGATCTTGTTATTTGGACTGATTTCCAATATTCCGGCTCTCAGCATGATATTATCTTCTAACAGAGGTATTTATTTTTGCTTCTGGGAAATGGAGAGGCTGGAAGCCAATTATTTTTATTTGATCTATTTTGAGCTGATTCTAAACAGAGCTTCATTCCCTATGAGACATGCTTTTTCAGTTGACTTTTACTCAAAAGGGTTGTGGTGTTTCCCAGACCCTCTCTGCCCTGATAGGCTTTAGCTGCAACTGTACGTCTTAGACCTCTTTACATTGCTGAAATTACTACTCAAACTTCTCAGGCTATCATTACTGCATTCACTTTTGTAATCAAAGCACTCAAGGAAAGAGAATATGTAAGTGCTAGATTCATCTCTATTGCCTTTATTCCTTGTTCTGAACTTGGTCTCAAAAATTCTCCATCACTAGGTATCTCTAATATGTCAACTTCTTCAAGTTCTGGGCAGAATATGTTGTTCAATAAAACCTAGTCAGCCACTGCCTAGTAGAAATACAAATGCTCAGTATAAACAAAAGAGTGACATGATGGAATTTAAGAAGGTTGACCAAGCCAGACATGGTGGTGCATGCCTATAATCCCAGCACTCTGGGAGGCTGAGGCAGGAGGATTACAAATTCAAGCCCAGCTTGGCAATTTAGCAGCTTAGCAGAAGCA
>NW_022902359.1:0-1757 GCF_012274545.1 Fukomys damarensis | reverse complement strand
CTGCCTCAGCTTCCCAAGTACTGAGATGACTGATGAGTACCAACACATTTTTAATAAAAGGTTTTTTTTTTTTTTAGGATTTAGGCCAGGCATATCAAGTAAAACTTATAAACATGTCAACCTTCAGTGGGTAAGGACTTTCACCAATTCTTATGACTATTTTAAGACTATTTGCATAGGAAGCTTTCAAATATACTCTGATTTTCTTTTTCATGTTGAAAGGTAGAGAGGAATAAAATAATCTGAATCTTTCCTCTTATATTGGCTCTTTTCTGAATTTCTCAGTGTATTGTTTATCCATCCTGAGATATAGGACATAGTGGATTAATATACTTGAAGTTGTATCCACTCAAGTGTCTAATTACCTGGAGTAAGCAGTTTGTATTCCTGAAAACCAACACAGTACTTTCTATATGACCAAGGTCTCTCTATTTTTCATATACTCTAGCAACACTCCATTGATATTTTAACTCACGATTATATACTTATAATTATTCCTTTGGTAATTAAAAAGTTTAAAGCAAGTTACTTTCTTGAATTACTTTTTCTTCAAATGATATGTACAGGAAAACCAGTATATAAACACCTAAAAAATGAAATACTTCAATTTGAGTTGAGAAGAAAGTTTTGTAATTCAACTGACTTCTCACTGTAGTCATCTCATTCCTGACAGATGTCCCTGATAGAATCCTAGGATTCCACACCTGACATACAACTCACTAATATATTCATGCAAGCACACGTGTATCCAAACAAATAGGACCTACTGCTCTTATGTAATATTAATATTTTGAAAAAGAGAAGAGAAAAATAGACGCATTGATGTCTTGTTAAATACGGTGATTTGATAATATTAATCGCTATGAAACTGAAAATATATGAATACAAATATTATTGATCCACAAGAGCATTAGAAAGGAGAGAGGCCAACTGCAGACAAAAATGCCTGCTGATATTTGGAAGATGAAAAGTAGGGGAAAAAAATGACAGAAAGGTACAGTCAGCATTATGACTGGGATAGGACTTTACCTACTATTATAAAGAAGTATTAATAATCTGCATAGGATTGCTCCAGTAAATCAGTGTCGAGTCCAAACTAAGCAATCAAACACTAGCCATGAGAAAACTGGTGAAAATTAATATGGTGAGCTCTGATTATGGTAGTACCTACTATCTTTGTGAGAGATGTGTACACAAAAGCCAAAAACACTGGCGGTCTCCTTGAAAGTTTATCTAGGTAGCTGTTACTTATGTAGCACTCACTATGGTACTTGCGTAGCACTTACTGTAGACTGAGTATTGATGTTGGTGCTTTTCCAAGTGATATTTTAAATTTTTATAATAAGCCCTAAGAGTACAGCATTTATATTTTCCCCTTTACAGGTAAGAAAACTGAGGCAGAGAGAGGTTTACTTGCTCAAATTGAACCACATAGCAAGTAAGCATGCTGTTCTTTTAACTCTTTCAATCTTTCTCTTAACAACTATGATTCCTGGCCTCCTGTTTGTTCCCCCCATGGATAATTTATATTGAATTCAAATACCTAAAGAAATGTAGACATCACAAGCAGAGAGTAGGATCAAAATAGGAAAGTAGAAAATTGTATTAAATTAATATCTTCATTATGAATGGTGTAGCTCTCCGTCTTTCTGCTCTCAGGATGACAGCATGGAAATATTACATTCATCTATCCCTGAACACACATACTGATGGGAAATTAGATAATGTGGGGATTACTCCACTTTCATTCCTTCTTT
>NW_022902358.1:0-569 GCF_012274545.1 Fukomys damarensis | reverse complement strand
TTTTTTTTGTGGTACTGGGGGGTCAAACTCAGGACTTTGTGCTTGCAAAGCAGGTGCAGTGCCACTGAATTAAATCCCCGGCCCTCCTGGGTATTACTCTTTAAAAGATCCAATCTTATTTAATCTCAGGGTATGATAGTATCATTAAAATAAGTCAATGAAGTGCCACATCATATATGAAATAATTCACAGTACTTGCTTAAAAGCAATTGAGTTTCAATCAGCTAATCTTTTATTCCAAGAAGTGTACATGATTACCTTAGGAAATACACAATTCATGGAAGATTTTCATGCCTTTAATAAATGTTCACTGTGTGTATACAACCTAAAAGTATACAATGAAGGATTTTCAAAAAGAACTGGAAAAGTAGAGGTCAGCGTAGAGGAAGATGGTAGAGACTGAATGTGTAGAATGCCAAGATACTGTAGATGGTTCTCAGGCTCCTTACTTCTGCAGCGATATAATTGTACTAAGAGTCTTCTGATTTGAACGTAGCCGTTGTGCACCGAGGATTCTTCCTCATGCCTTTTGGTTTACTTCTTTCTTCACTTGTTCCATTCTAGATCCG
>NW_022902357.1:0-426 GCF_012274545.1 Fukomys damarensis | reverse complement strand
GTACCCCTCTAGACTCTATTTTTGGAATGTTGGTTCAAGACCCCTCTATAATCAGTATTTCTTGTTGAGTATTTATTTTCTAACTCTAGAAAGTGCCCCCCACCCCGCCCTAAAGTTTAGGTCTGATGGCTGATCAGAGAACTCCTCTGTGTACAGTGTTGGTCTCAGGAAGTTGAAAAACCCTGAGGGTGAGCCTCTGTTTGTCTGCCCATCTGTCTGTCCAACTGGAGAGGAGTCAGGGCAGATGTTTGGGCTCTGGGCCATATTCTTTACCTTCTGTGAATTGCAAGTGTGGGCAGTTGGCTTTAGCAATCTAGGGTGGGTGCGTTCCCAGAATGAGGCTAATATGACCTCTCTTTCCCATTCTTCTGTGCTGAATGATGTGGAGGACCACCACATTAATCATGCCAAAAGCAGGCTGCAAGC
>NW_022902356.1:12070-13410 GCF_012274545.1 Fukomys damarensis | reverse complement strand
AGCGGTCAGTTTCATGAATGTGAAGTACTACACAGAGAAAGGTGCTGCAACTCTGTGAGTTGAACAGTGAAGTCCCCCTCTTCTCTGGAGTACAACTGTATTCCTTTTTGTTTGTAGGTCTCTGCCTGGCAGAGATTGAAACACTGTTGTGAGGCACTTTTAGCAGAGAAGCCCTTCAGGCCTAAGAGAGTGCCTAGCAGCTCTGAGTGCACACAAGCCTCCAGAACTCTGCAAACTTGGGGATAGGTTCAGTTTGAAGTTAGAACGCAAACGCACTTTGCTGAGGGCTTCTGTGGTTTAAAGTGCAGTTTTCTGCAGGAAACAGCTTCTCTCCCTGCTTAGCCATTTAAAGCGAAAGTGGTCAGTTTCATGAATGTGAAGTACTCCACAGAGAAAAGTGCTGCAACTCTGTCAGTTTACCAGTGAAGTCCACCTCTTCGGTGGAGTACAACTGTTTTCCTTTTTGTTTGTAAGTCTCTGCCTGGCAGAGATTGAAACACTGTTCTGAGGCACTTTTAGGAGAGAAGGCCTTCAATCCTAAGAGAGTGCATAGCAGCTCTGAGTGCACACAAGCCTCTGTAGCTCTTTATGCTTGAGGATAAGTTCAATTTGACGTTAGAGCACAAACGCACTTTGCAGAGGGCTTCTGCGGTTTAAAGTGCAGATTTCCCCGGGAAACAGCTGCTCTAGCTGCTTAGCCATTTAAAGCGAAAGCAATCAGTTTCATGAATGTGAAGTACTCCACAGAGATAGGTGCTGCAACTCTGTGAGTTTCCCAGTGAATTCCACCTCCTATGTGGAGTACAACTGTATTCCTTTTTGTTTATAGGTCTCTGCCTGGCAGAGATTGAAACACTGTTGTGAGGAACTTTTAGCAGAGAAGCCCTTCAGGCCTAAGAGAGTGCCTAGCAGCTCTGAGTGCTCACTGTAAGGTCCGACTCGACGCACCTTCCCCCAATGACCAGCCGAGACCGTACGGATGCAAGATGCAGAGGTTTTATTGCGTGGGCCACGGGCGTCTCTAATGTCCGAAGACAAGAGAAGCGCCCCGCCAAGGATGATCTTGCTTATATATAGTTTGGAGAGCGGGAAAGCGGGTTGTACAGAAGCAGAATTGCGGATTGGTTAATTCATGTGAGGCCATAAGCTGGGAGGGGTATTTTGCGCGGATTGCCACATCTTATTGTTGGACTATTTCCTTGTTCTTTAGATTCCGAGAATTGGGTGTGCTAACGGGAAGTGGGCGGGTTATTCTCGGAACTTGTCGGGGCAAGTCAGGCGGTGGGGCAAGTGATGGGGCAAGTCAGGACATGTTGGGACAGGCAATAGGGCGGGTCTCT
>NW_022902356.1:0-11850 GCF_012274545.1 Fukomys damarensis | reverse complement strand
AGGAACAAATTTAGTTTAACACTCAACAGACGAGACACTGACAAGACAGACAGACGATATACAAGGACTCACAACAAAATAGGCGCCACAAATTTCCAAGACTAACGCCGTGGATTATCAGATAACCCACAGCACAAACGAGATTTCACCTTTAACCGGGGTGATCTCTCCAAACGAGATATCACCCTTAGTCAGGGTGATCTCTCCAAACGAGAATTCGCCCTTAAACAGGGTGACTTCTCCAAATGTCCAGGACGTCTCCCAGGACCAAATGGAGGCGGAGATAAGCCCGTCAGCTCTCTCCGTTTCTCCCAAATTATAATAACAGAACAAAAAAACACAAAATGACACGTATTAGCGGACCGCTTACCTCCCGTTCCGGTTGTCGGGGTCCGTGGGGGAAGTCTCGTCGATCCCGGACGAGCCCCCAAATGTAAGGTCCGACTCGACGCACCTTCCCCCAATGACCAGCCGAGACCGTACGGATGCAAGATGCAGAGGTTTTATTGCGTGGGCCACGGGCGTCTCTAATGTCCGAAGACAAGAGAAGCGCCCCGCCAAGGATGATCTTGCTTATATATAGTTTGGAGAGCGGGAAAGCGGGTTGTACAGAAGCAGAATTGCGGATTGGTTAATTCATGTGAGGCCATAAGCTGGGAGGGGTATTTTGCGCGGATTGCCACATCTTATTGTTGGACTATTTCCTTGTTCTTTAGATTCCGAGAATTGGGTGTGCTAACGGGAAGTGGGCGGGTTATTCTCGGAACTTGTCGGGGCAAGTCAGGCGGTGGGGCAAGTGATGGGGCAAGTCAGGACATGTTGGGACAGGCAATAGGGCGGGTCTCTTCACACACAAGCCTCCAGACCTCTGTATACTTGGGGATAGGTTCAATTTGACATTAGAACACAAACGCACTTTGCTGAGGGCTTCTGCGGTTTAAAGTGCAGTTTTACCCTGGAAACAGCTTCTCTCGCCCTTAGCCGTTTAAAGCAAAAGCGGTCAGTTTCATAAATGTGAAGTACTCCACAGAGAAAGGTGCTGCAACGCTGTGAGTTTACCAGTGAAGTCCACTTCTTATGGGGAGTACAACTGTAGTCCTTTTTGTGTGGAGGTGCCACGACCTCTCCAGTGGAGTCTGCGTGACAATGCCGGTCACCTGGCAGAAACCAGACCAGAGGTATCGTCCCCACGGGGTTAAGCCTTCTGGAAGTCCTTGGCACACACCGCATGCGACATCTGCTGTGAGGAGAATAGCTGGCCTCTCTGCCTGCAGTTTGGGGACATTGGGTTCATTTATAATTCTGTTCTATTTTGATTTTATTACTATTTGTTCATTATCTGTAGAATTATATTGTGAGCCCAGGAAAGGTTAGGAACAATTAGATGTTCCTACAGATGGGGAGGTACTGAGGCACAAGAGGACGGGCGGCCAAAGTGCTGACCCTGAGCCCCGGACTGTGAAGTCCTGAAGGTGATCCTGAAGGTGACACGCTGAAGCCAGTCCTTTGTTTTACAAAGTTCCCCTTCTGACTGCGTATAGGTGTGGTCTTACCTTGACTTAATGGTCTTAGCTTTTGTGATGGTATATAGGTGTGGTCTTAATTTGACTTTGTGGTCTTAGTTTTTACAGTACTATTGTCTATCTTTCTCATGCCTGCCTGTGCCTGAAATCACTCTTGAGGTG
Source organism: Fukomys damarensis (assembly GCF_012274545.1). NCBI lineage: Eukaryota > Metazoa > Chordata > Mammalia > Rodentia > Bathyergidae > Fukomys > Fukomys damarensis. The sequence goes on along the minus strand of NW_022902356.1, from coordinate 10,165 downwards.
TGCCCTTGAAACTAGTATATAAACACCTAGAGTTAGAAATAAAATTGCAGCACCATTTGCAAACTTCACCTCGGTGTTGAGTGCTTTTGTCTGACTGTCATCGCCGAACCTGCTCCCACCTTTCAGAGAACCTGTATCTCCTCGTGAAATCCCGTGTTTGCTGCCCTATGGTCGATACCATGGAGGTCTCTGCTTGGCAGAGAATGAAACACTTTTGTGAGGCCGTTGTACCAGAAATGCCCTTCAGGCCTAAGAGACTCCCAGCAGCTCTGAGTGCATAGAAGCCTCCAGAACTCTGCATACTTGATGAGAGGTTCAGTTTGACTTTGGAACACAAAAGCACTCGGCAGAGGGCTTCTGCGGTTTCAACTGTAGTTTTCCCCAGAAACAGATTCTTTCGCCTCTAACCCGTTTAAAGCGAAATCGGTCAGTTTCATGAATGAGAAGTACTCCACAGGGAAAGTCTCTGCCTGGCTGAGATGGAAACACTGTTTTGAAGCATTTAGCAGAAAAGAACTTTAGGCCTAACAGAGTGCCTAGCAGCTCTGAGTGCAGACAAACCTCAAAATCCTGTATACTTGGGGATAGGTTCAGTTTGAAGTTAGAATGCAAATGCACTCCGCTGACTGCTTCTGCGGTTTAAAGGGCAGTTTTCCCCAGGAAACAGCTTCTTTCACCACTTAGCCCGGTGAAACCAAAGCGGTAAGCTTCCTGACTGTGAATAACTTCCACAGAGAAAGGTACAGCAATGCTGTGAGTTTTCCAGTGAAGTCCACACTTAAATGGAGTACAAACTGTATTCCTTTTTGTTTGTAGGTCTCTCCCTGGCAGAGATTGATGCAATGCTGTGAGGCACGTTAGCATAAAAGCACTTAAAGCCTAAGACACTGCATAGCGGCTGTGACTGCACACAAGCCTCCAGAACTCTGTATACTTGGGGATAGGTTCAGTTTGACGTTAGAACACAAACACACTTTGCAGAGGGCTTCTGTGGTTTAAACTGTAGTTTTTCCCGGGAAACAGCTTCTCTCGCCACTTAGCCGTTTAAAGTGAAACCGGTCAGTTTCATGAATGTGAAGTATTTCACAGAGAAAGGTGCTGCAACTCTGTGAGTTTACCAGTGAAGTCCACCTCTTATGTGGAGTACAACTGTACTCCTTTTTGTTTGCAGGTCTCTACCTGGCAGAGATTGAAACACTGTTGTGAGGCACTTTTAGCAGAGAAGCCCTTCAGGCCTAAGAGAGGGCCTAGCAGCTGTGAGGGCAGACAAGCATGCAGAACCCTGTATACTTTGGGAGAGGTTCAGTATGACGTTAGAACACAAACGCACTTTCAAGAGGGCTTCTGCGGTTTAAAGTGCAGTTTTCCCAGAAAACAGCTTCTTTCACCACTTAGCTCTTTGAAACCCATGCGCTAAGTTTCCTAAATGTGAAGTACTCCACAGAGAAAGGTGGTGAAACGCTGTGTGTTTACCAGTGAAGTCCACACCTTATATGGTGCACACGTGTATCCCTTTTGTTTGTAGGTATCTCCCGGGCAGAGATTGAAACAATGTTGTGTAGCACATTAGCATAAAAGCGCCTAAGGCCTAAGAGACTGCCCAGCAGCTCTGAGTGCACACAAGCCTCCAGGATCCTGCATACTTGGGGATAGGTTCAGTTTGAAGTTAGAATGCAAATGCACTCGGCCTAGTGCTTCTATGGTTTAAAGGGCAGTTTTCCCCAGCAAACAGCTTCTTTTGCCACTTAGCCCTTTGAAACCAAAGCGATAAGTTTCCTGACTGTGAAGTACTCCACAGAGAAAGGTGCTGCAACGCTGTGAGTTTTCCAGTAAAGTCCATAATTATATGGAGTACAACTGTATTCCTTTTTGTGTGTAGGTCTTTGCCTGGTATTGATGGTAACACTGTGGTGAGGCCCTTCTACCAGAAAAGCCCTTAAGACCTAAGAGAGTGCCTAGCAGCTCTGAGTCACACAAGACTCCAGACCTCTGTATACTTGGCGATTTTTTCAGTTTGACGTTACAACACAAATGCACTTTGCAGAGGGCTTCTGCGGTTTAAACTGCACTTTTCCAAAGGAAACAACTTCCTTCGCCGCTTAGCCATTTAAAATGAAAGCGGCGAGTTTCCTGAATGTGAAGTAGTCCACAGGGAAAGGTGCTGCAACTCTGTGTGTTTTATAGTGAAGTCCACATGTTATGTGGAGAACAATTGTATTCCTTTTTGTTTGTAGCTCCCTCCCTGGCAGAGATTGAAACAATGTGGTGAGGCACGTTAGCATAAAAGCCCTTATGGCTTAAGAGAGTGCCTAGCAGCTCTGCGTGCAGACAAGCCTCCAGAATCCTGTATACTTGGGGATAGGATCAGTTTGAAATTAGAACACAAACACACTCAGCAGAATGCTTCTGCAGTTTAAACTGCAGTTTTCCCTGCAAACCCTTTCTTTGGCCACTTAGCCCTTTGAAACTGAAGCGGAAAGTTTCCTGCCTGTGAAGTACTCCATAGAGAAAGGTGCTGCAATGCTGTGAGTGTTCCAGTGAAGTCCACACCTTATATGGAGTACAACTGTATTCCTTTTTGTGTGAAGGTCTCTGCTTGGCAGAGATTGAAACACTGTTGTGAGGCCCTTGTACCAGAAATGCCCTTCAGGCCTAAGAGACTGCCAGCAGCTCTGAGTGCATACAAGCCTCCAGAGCTCTGCATACTTGATGAGAGGTTCAGTTTGACATTAGAACACAAAAGCACTTGGCAGCGGGCTTCTTTGGTTTCAACTATAGTTTTGCCCAAAAACAGCTTCTTTCCCCTCATACCCGTTTAAAGCGAAAATGGTCAGTTTCATGAATGTGAAGTACTCCACAGGGAAAGGTGCTGCAATGCTGTGTGTTTACCAGTGAAGTCCGCACTTTATATGGAGTACACGTGTATCCCTTTTGTTTGTAAGTCTGTCCCTGGAAGAGCTTGAAACAATCTTGTGAGGCACGTTAGCATAAAAGCCCCTAAGGCCTAAGAGAGTGCCTAGCAGCTCTGAGTGCACACAAGCCTCCAGAATCCTGTATACTTGGGGGTAGCTTCAGTTTGAAGTTAGAATGCAAACGCACTCGGCCTAGTGCTTCTGCGGTTTAAAGGGCAGGGTTCCCCAGGAAACAGCTTCTTTTGCCCCTTATCCCTTTGAAACCAAAGCGGTAAGTTCCTGACTGTGAATTACACCACAGAGAAAGGTGCTACAACGCTGTGAGTTTTCCAGTGAACTCCACACTTAAATGGAGTACAACTGTATTCCTTTTTGTTTGTAGGTCTCTCCCTGGCAGAGATTGATGCAATGTTGTGAGGCACGTTAGCATAAAAGCACTTAAAGCCTAAGAGACTGCCTAGCAGCTCTGAGTGCACACAAGCCTCCAGAACTCTGTATACTGGGGGATAGGTTCAGTTTGAGGCTAGAACACAAATGCACTTGGCAGAGTTCTTCTGTGGTTTAAACTGCAGTTTTCCTTGGGAAACAGCTTCTGCCGCCGCTTAGCCCTTTGAAACCAAAGAGGTCAGTTTCCTGACTGTGAAGTACTCCACAGAGAAAGGTGCTGCAACGCTCTGAGTTTTCTACTGAAGTTCTCACTTACATGGAGTACACCTGTATGCCTTTTTGTTTTTAGGTCTCTGCATGGCAGAGATTGAAACAATGTTGGGAGGCACGTTAGCATAAAAGACCTGAAGGCCTAAGAGAGTGCCTAGCCGCTCTGTGTGCAGACAAGCCTCCAGAAACCTGTATACTTTGAGATAGGATCAGTTTGAAATTAGAACACAAACGAACTCGGCGGAGTGCTTCTGCAGTTTAAACTGCTGTTTTCCCTGGAAACACCTTCTTTGGCCACTTAGCCCTTTGAAACTGAAGCGGAGAGTCTCCTGCCTGTGAAGGACTCCATAGAGAAAGGTGCTGCAACGCTGTGAGTTTTCCATTGAAGTCCACACCTAATGTGGAGTACAACTGAATTCCTTTTTGTGTGAATGTCTCTGCTTGGCAGAGATGGCAACACTGTGGTGAGGCCCTTGCACCAGAAAAGCCCTTAATGCCTAAGAGAGTGACTAGCAGCTCTGACTCACACAAGCCTCCAGAATCCTGTATACTTGAGTATACGTTCAGTTTGAAGTTAGAACACAAACGCAATGGGCAGAGTGCTTCTGTGCTTTAAAATGCAGTTTTCCCTGGAAAACAGCTTCTTTCACCGCTTAGCCCTTTGAAACCAAAGCGGTAAGTTTCCTGACTGTGAAGTACTCCACAGAGATAGGTGCTGCAATTCTGTGAGTTTATCAATGAAGTCCACACCTTATGTGGAGTACAACTGTATTCATTTTTGTTTGTAGGTCTCTGCCTGGCTGAGATGGAAACACTTTTATGAGGCATTTAGCGGAAAAGAACTTTAGGCCTAAGAGAGTGCCTAGCAGCTCTGAGTGCAGACAAGCCTCAAAATCCTGTATACTTGGGGATAGGTTCAGTTTGAAGTTAGAATGCAAACGCACTCGGCCGAGTGCTTCTGCGGTTTAAAGGGCAGTTTTCCCCAGGAAACAGCTTCTTTCGCCACATAGCCCTTTGAAACCAAAGCGGTAAGTTTCCTGACTGTGAAGTACCCCACAGAGAAAGGTGGTGCAACACAGTGTGTTTACCAGTGAAGTCCACACCTTATATGGAGTACACGTATATCACTTTTGTTGTAGGTCTCTCCCTGGCAGAGATTCAAACAATCTTGTGAGGCACGTTAGCATAAAAGCCCCTAAGGCCTAAGAGAGTGCCTAGCAGCTCTGAATGCACACAAGCCTCCAGAATCCTGTATACTTGGGGATAGGTTCAGCTTGAAGTTAGAATGCAAATGCACTCGGTCTAGTGCTTCTGTGGTTTAAAGGGCTGTTTTCCCCAGGAAACAGCTTCTTTCGCCACTTACCCCTTTGAAACCAAAGCGGTAAGTTTCCTGACTGTTAATTACTCCACAGAGAAAGGTGCTATAATGCTGTGAGAGTTCCAGTGACATCCACACTTAAATGGAGTACAACTGTATTCCTTTTTGTTTGTAGGTCTCTCCCTGGCAGAGATTGATGCAATGTAGTGAGGCACGTCAGCATAAAAGCCTGTAAGGCCTAAGAGACTGCCTAGCAGCTGTGAGTGCACACAAGCTTCCAGAATCCTGTATACTTGACAATAGGTTCCGTTTGAAGTTAGAACACAAACGTACTCGGCAGAGTTCTTCTGTGGTTTGAACTGTAGTTTTCCTTGGGAAACAGCTTCTTTCACCGCTTAGCCCTTTGAAACCAAAGCGGTAAGTTTCCTGACTGTGAAGTACTCCACATAGAAAGGTGCTGCAATGCTGTGAGTTTTCTAGTGAAGTCCACACTTATATGGAGTACAACTGTATTCCTTTTTGTGTGTAGGTCTCTGCCTGGCAGAGATGGTAACACTGTGGTGAGGCCCTTGTACCAGAAAAGCCCTTAAGGCCTAAGAGAGGGCCTGGCAGCTCTGAGTCACACAAGCCTCCAGAGCTCTGTATACTTGGTGATATTTTCAGTTTGACGTTGCAACACAAATGCACTTTGCAGAGGGCTTCTGCAGTTTAAACTGCAGTTTTCCCAAGGAAACAACTTCCTTTGCCGCTTAGCCATTTAAAGCGAAAGCGGTCAGTTTCCTGAATGTGAAGTACTCCACAGAGAAAGGTGCTGCAACTCTGTGTGTGTTTTAGTGAAGTCCACATCTTATGTGGAGTACAACTGTATTCCTTTGTGTTTGTAGGTCTCTTCCTGACAGAGATTGAAACACTGTTGTGAGGTACTTGTAGCAGAAAAGCCCTTAAGCCTAAGAGCGTGCCTAGCAGCTCTGAGTGCACACAAGCTTCCAGAACTCTGTATACTTGGTGATAGATTCAGTTTGAAGTTAGAACACAAACTCACTTAGCAGAGGGCTTGTGCGGTTTAAACTGCAGTTTTCCCTGGGAAACAGCTTCTTTCCCCACTTAGCTCTTTGAAACCAAAGCGGTCGGTTTCCTGACTGTGAAGTACTCCACAGAGAAAGGTGCTGCAATGCCCTGAGTTTAAACTGCAGTTTCCCCGGGAAACAGCTTCTTTTTCTTCTTAGTCCTTTGAAACAAAAGCGATTAGTTTCCTGAATGTGAAGTACTCCCCTCAGAAAGGTGCTGTAACTCTGTGACTTTACTAGTGAAGTCCACATCTTCTATGGAGTACAACTGTATTCCTGTTTGTTTTGCAATAGCTAAAACTTGGAAACAGCTCATTTGCCCATCAGTTGGAGACTGGACAAACAAGATGTGATTTTTCTAGAATATGGAGCACTAGTCAGCCATAGAGAAAGAAAAATTAGATTCATTCATAGGAAAATAGATACATTTTGAGGATAAACTCCTAAGTGAAATACATAAGTCACATAGATGTAAATACTGAATAGTTTCTCTGGTGTGAAAAACTATAATGGTACATAAGATCCTCACGATGTAATTGACAATGTGAAATAGGAATAAACATGCTAAAGGTGCAGGTAAAGTGGGTACTGTAGGGGAAAGGTAGTAAGGGAAAAATATGAATAAATGGAAATAATGTATTTGTAAATAGGGAATGGAAGAGGGAGTGAAGGGAGGGCAGGATCAAGGGGAAAAAGTTAGAACCAAAACCTGTCATGTAAAGGTACAAGATCCCAATGATGCATGTAACTGTACTGTATACATAAAATGTACCAATAAACTCAAAGAGAGGGAAAAAATTATATTTAGGTAACTTACACTGCCTAGAAAGATGTAAACTCTATATAAATCTTTCTTACACTGTGTTTTAGGGGATAATAATATTCTGCTCATGTTCAATTCAGACACAAGGACAATTGGTGCAACCATGTTTTCTATGAGTTGTTAGTTATATCAGTGGATGAAGATTTCATGGGTACAGATCCCATGGATGCAGATGGCTGGCTGTGTGATATATTTAGGAAATGAGAACTGAAACACTTCTGGTTTTAAGGAAAACAAATCACATCCTTAGTAAACTCTGCCATAACAAAGAAATGTTTATATAAATTTATATTTTGACAAAAGTTACAAATTTTATATTCTAAAACAAAAACAGAATTTACAATGACAATTGGTTTTTACTAATTTAAAAGTGTGTGTGTGTGTGTGTGTGTGTGTTTTTTTTTGTGCAGAAAACTATTTAGATCTGCTAATAAATATATAAAACAATGGCCAACAAAATATACTTATAATACTTGAGAAACTATGATGAAGATAAAGGCAAATCAGATATCCAGAGGTAAAGTTGAAGGAGCAAAAAATGTTGTATTATAAAGCCTTAAATTATTTAATGTTCAAAAAAATGACTGTGCCAAAATTATGCTATTAGGAACCTGAGGCACAAAGGGGGAAAAAAAGCTAACAAACTTTTCCAAATCAGTAAATATATTTTTTTTCAGAAAAATAAATGTTAAGGGGTCAGGGATATAGCTCAGTGGTTCCACTGCCTGCCTCATAAACACTAGGTCCTGAGTTCAATTGCCAGTACCCCCCTCCAAAAAAAAGAAAAAATAAATGTTAAGAGAACACATAATTTCTTTTTTTCATTTAGAATAGGAAGTTTATATTTGATACTATACATAATCTTAGCCAAAAGGCCAAGAAATGATAAGAAGTTTATATTTGAAATCTTAGGGCTTGGTATGTTTTAATCCAGGGGCTAAGTGACCCCACAAAGGTAAAAATGCACTCCATACATCATTGTCAGCCCTACTATGGTGACACTGTTGAGCCAAGGGCACATTGTGCCACATTAAAGATCGACATTTTTTAGTCTGTAATCCAGACTAATAGGTTTTCACATAATTAGATCATTACAAACCAATTTGACAAGTTTGCTTACCACAAACAATATATTTTTCCACAAACTCTTAAGTATAGGATTATTATTCATGCAGTCTGCTACCTCTGCAGATATACCTTAGGGATGTCTTCAAAACAGTTAAGACCTGTATATAATTAAAGGCACTGATTAAATAATTTTTTTTTGTAATGGGGATTGAACTCAGGTCCTTGCACTTGCAAGACAGGCGGCAGAAGCACTGAGCTAAATCACCAGCCCTAAATAAAATTGTATTACATGCTTATCAAGCTATTTGAAAAAACCCTCTCCATTCTTCCAACCTTATTCAGAAACTACAGCCAAGTTTTAATGGTGAAAAGAAAAGAAAACGCCATCATAGGAAACTCCACATGGTGAGAAAAATTTTGCTGACTTCAATTTATCTCTAATAGGGTTTTTCATGTTTAGTCTTATTTTTCTTTGAGCCAATAATGACCGTACCATCCAGTGATCGTAGTTTTCTTCTTTTAAAAAAATTATAAGATATACTGCTCAATTCCATCATATATTTCCATTATTATAAGATTTATTCGCTATAGTTTAATTTATATACCAAAGATATTTTTTAAACTTAAATTTTTAATAATTAGCAATATTTAACATCCTTAGACAAAAATTCAACATGTATCAACCTTTTCCGGTTGTTTTCCAGTATTATTATTATATCATTCCCATTATTATTTCCATTATTTGGTTGTTTTCCATTACTAGGGATTATCAGGTAGTTACAATTTTTTCTAGTTTGCATATGTTTTGCAAAGAGATTACATAAAGTTCAACTCTTACTAGCTAATAGGTCCAAGCAGGTATCTGGACTCCCTACACTCTTGACAAGCTCTAAGAGAAACAGAGAACTGTGAGCCAATGTAAGGAAAACAGTGAAATAAAAAGGAATCTTTTAATATATAATGATCACATAAATAATCATAGATACATTTTAAACTAATTGATTTAAAACTTAAACATACTTGACATTTTGCATGCTTTACTTTTTGGGTACCAAATATCTGCTTTAAAAAAGCTAATGGAAAATATAATTTTAATAGTCATATAAAATTACTGTGGAGAAATTCCCTTTAGAAAAATAGAACAATGACACTTAATACTTAAATCATAGATAAAAGACATTAAAAGACAGATTTTTTGTAATTTCAAAAATTTTATATGAATGCAGACAATAGTTAAGAATACAAACAATGACACTTAATACTTAAATCATAGATAAAAGACATTAAAAGACAGATTTTTTGTAATTTCAAAAATTTTATATGAATGCAGACAATAGTTAAGAATACAATGGTTTGTATTTAAAAGATCTATTTAATAAATAAGATTAGTAGCCACAAGTTAAATCATAGACATTACTATGCCACCAGTACATGGATTTTTAGTTTATACTGACAATGCCAATTAAACATAAAGTAGTGTATTCTCCACTGTCTTCATAGTAAAGTGAAATAGACAAAATGTTGCCTAACTTGCTAAAAGAACAATATATCCAAGATTTTGGGGGTACACTAAATCACTAATCACACTAAGTAAATTGTGTAAGATAACAGTTTATTTTAAAGGCAGATTCCATAAACACTTTTGAGTCAATGACTACAGCAAACATACACAGCTAAATATTTGAAATAATGTAAGTACTCAATATAATATAAAAAATATAAGATGACTCTAAAGCTTTCAATGCCAAAGAAACACAAATTGTTAGACCTTTTCAAAAAATAATGCTGAAATGGTAATACCTGCACAGAACCAAAGTATCGAGCCAGTCCTTTAAGTTATACATACAGCACACATGTAACAAAATACATCTGACATGTATTAAAATAAGTATCTAAGAGCAGTGTGAATCAGTCCTTAATGGTTTAGTATGTTAGGTGAGGCACTAAATTTTTTTTTGGTCTTATTTTTGTAATATCCAAGAGAAAGGTTCTATAATAATCTTCAAAGTCTCTTGCAACTCTCAAGTTATAGAATCTAAGACATGAAAGACTGATTATTAAGTGTACTTATATACCTAAAGTTGAGTGATCTCCAAACAGTATTATAAATTTCTAATAATCATAAGTGGCTTTAATTAGAAACCAGGATGATTACTTGTAGCACAACATATTAGATGAATATGGCTTTTTAAAAAGCTATCTGACTCTGCCTGCCTTGCAAGTGCAAGGTCCTGAGTTCAAATCCACATACAAAAAGAAAAAAACCTATCTGACTTACTGCATTTAAAATATGATTTAATATGTAGCATTTTAATATGCT
>NW_022902355.1:0-225 GCF_012274545.1 Fukomys damarensis | reverse complement strand
TTTTATTCTTGTGCATACTTTCAGAGAATTTATTCCAAGATTGGCTGGATGCAAGGCATAAATGGCATAGTTGAAAGGCATGATGGAGAAAAGCTATTCACTCCAAGACCGTCAGGAAGCAGAGAGAGAAAGAAAAGAGTCAGGAGCAAAAATAAGCCCCTCCAGTTCACTCCCCAACAAGTGACCTACCTTTTGTGACCAGGACACCCATTTCCTAAAAGCACA
>NW_022902354.1:0-235 GCF_012274545.1 Fukomys damarensis | reverse complement strand
ATTGCATGTTTTCCCTTAAATGTAGAATCTAAGGAAAAGAAAAAAGAAAAAGTAGAAGGGAGACAATTAAACAACAGCAAGGGAATAGAGGTGGGGATAAGTGGTTTAAAGGAGGTTAATGGGGATGGATATGATTAAAGTATGTTATATGCATGTATGAAATTACTACCCTGAAACTATAAAATTAACAGATATTAATAACATATACTAAGAATAATTTTGACCTTTTATGGGG
>NW_022902353.1:0-401 GCF_012274545.1 Fukomys damarensis | reverse complement strand
GTCCGAGGCTGAAAAATGCATCATGGCAATAGATAAGAGATATGGGTATTCCTCCCTTGCGGAGAATTCTTGTAGAGACATTCAGTATTAGACCAAAAATTCTGATAGTATTGAGAGTGTGAAGGTACAGTAACTAAATGTATGTGGGGTAGAATAGGAGTGCAAAAGCTACACTTTCTATAGGAGGTTAGGGACACAACTACTGTTCAAAACTGCTGGGAAACTGGGCATGGTGCTGCACACCTGGAAGCCCAGGACTCAGGAGGCTGAGAAAGGAGGACTGCCATGAGTTCGAGGCCAGCCTGGGCTGCATAGCAATATACTATGTAAAAAGTAAAACCCCATAAGAATAAAAGTGTGCTGGTAAGCATACATGCAAGAGTGTGCACCCATGTTCATAG
>NW_022902352.1:0-200 GCF_012274545.1 Fukomys damarensis | reverse complement strand
CTTCACCCCCTCCTCCCCTCCCCATTTACAAACACTTTGTTTCCATTTTTTCAGTTTCTCATAATTTTTTCCTCTCCCTTGTTACCTTTCCCCCACCCTTTCCACTTTCCTTACACCTTTAGCCCTTTACTTCCTACCTCACATTATTAATTGTCTCATTAGGATCCTGTGTACTATTATAGTTTTTCACACCAAAGAAA
>NW_022902351.1:0-627 GCF_012274545.1 Fukomys damarensis | reverse complement strand
TGTGACTTTTGTGTTGTGTGTGAGCTGGGCTGACCTCGGGGTTGACGCGGCCTCAGTTACCACCTCTGAAGTCTAGGACGGGCTCCCAACTTGAAGATTATGCAGAGCTGAGTGAGAAATCTCAGCATCCAGGAGTTTGGGGGAGATTCCTCGATGATTCTTGCTAATCTGGAGAAAAGGTAAAAACAACAGAAGAGATGTTGGTATTTCATGGATTCTCTCTTGGTTTGGGAAAGAATCCGACTTTAAGAGGCTTTAAAATAACAAATACTCAGACAGACGCATAACCTGCTCTCCTCCGCTCTCCTTCACCAAAAAGTGAACCGCGACAGGGAAGTGGTGAGAACAGGTGGGAAAGCAGAGGCAGAGGGGCTGCAGGAGGCCAGGGTGGGAACCCATCGTCCCCAAGGCCCAGGCCCATTGTTCCGTACAGAGTGCTGCTGAGGTGTGAGGAGTGGCCTGGGGCTTTCTTCCAGTCCAGAAATCCTGAATGTGGATCTGCTCTCTTTTGGCCCAAGGTCTTTTGAACCCTGAGTTCTTCATTGTCCGCATCCCCTTGAGATATAAATTACCTGCTCCGGACAACGGGAGCCCGAAAGCCCACTTGCGCGGTTCCACCTCTAGTCC
>NW_022902350.1:0-1576 GCF_012274545.1 Fukomys damarensis | reverse complement strand
TGTGTTCAATTTATTTCACATAAAAATACAGTTTCAAGATGCATCTAATTACCTAGAAATGTCTTGAGTTTATCCTTCTTTATGGCAGAGTAGTACACCATTGCATACATTCATCCATTGATAGACATTTGGGCTGTTTCCAATATTTATCTGCTACAAATTCTACTACTATAAACATGTGTGCATATGTTGCTGCTGTAAGATGCTTTAAATTCTTTTGGGAAGATACCAGGAAGAGGAATAGCTGGGTCAAATGCAATCTCTTATTTAAGAGGAATCTCCACATTGATTTCTACAGTAGTTGCACCAATCTACACTCCCACCAACAGTGGAGAAGGGTTCCTTTTTCCCCACAGCCTTGCCAGTACTTGTTATTGGTTTATTTCTTGATAATACCCATTCTTTCTGGAGAGAGTATTATTTTGATTTTCATCTCTCAAATGACTAGTGATGGTGAACATTTTTTCTTATATTCATTTGTTGTTTATACTTCATCTGAGAAGTGGCTTTTCATTTCAGATACTCATTTTTTATTAGGTCTTCAAATTTGGGAGGCTGATCTTTTTTGAGTTCTTTATGTATTCTAGATATTAGTCCTGTGTCTGAGGAACAGCTGGCAAATATTTTCCCCACTCTTTGGATTGTCTCTTTACTCTGACGTTGGTTTCTTCTGCTGTGCAAAAGCTTTTTAATAAGATGAGATACCAGTTGTTGATTCTTTGTAATATTTCCTGTGATTGTTTTTTTCATAAAGCCTTTGCCCACATCAATGTCATCAAGAGTACTACCTATTCTATCTTCCAGAAAATTAAGTGTTTTTATTTTAATACTTAGATCTTTGAGGGGACTTAGCCCAGTGGTTCCACCTCCTGTCTCGCAAGCACAAGGAGCCTGGTTTGATCCCTGGTACGGAAAAAAAAATTTTAAAAACTTAGATCTTTGATACATTTTGATTTTAATTTACTGAATGGTGAGAGACACAGGCCTACATTTAATCTTTGACATGTGATAAACCAGTTTTTCCAGAATCATTTATTAAAGAGGCTATCTTTCTTCCAGTAAGAGTGGTCCCTCTGTCAAAGAAAGGGTGGAGTTATTTTTGCATCTTCTAGTCTGTTCCATTGATTTTTCAGGCCTTTTTTGTTTGTTTGTTTCATTTTGTTTGTTTGGTTGGTTTGTTGGGTTTTTTTCTGGTACCATGATGTTTTGTTCTGTAGTATAATTTCAAGTCACAGATGAGACCTCATTTTGGTTTTAATTTGTATTTTCTTGGTAACTAATATAAATAGCTTCTAAGATCATCCTCAATAACCCCTTACCTCTTATATTCATACCCTTACATAAAGGACTAGACTTAATGCTTGTTGTAATGAATAGAATGCCACACAACTGATGGGATATCACCTCTGTACAAGGTTTTGTAACTACATTACAAAAAACATTATGGCTTCCATTGGGGGCCGCTGTTGGACCCCTCTTATTTGAAAGCAAACTGCTGCAAAATTATTCTCAGATATTACTTTCTCAAGTATTTCCTCTGTCTCTTTTTTTTTTCGACTCCTTTTCAGAAACTCAA
>NW_022902349.1:593-803 GCF_012274545.1 Fukomys damarensis | reverse complement strand
AGAGAAGCTGTTTCCGGGGGAAAACTGCCCTTTAAATGGCGGAAGCCCTAGGCAATGTGCGTTTGCGTTCTAACGTGAAACTGAAGCTATCCTCAAGCATACAGAGTTCTGGAGGCTTGTGTGCACTTAGAGCTGCTAGGCACTCCCTTAGGCCTGAAGGGCTTCTCTGCTAAAAGTGCCTCACAACAGTGTTTTAATCTCTGCCAGGCA
>NW_022902349.1:0-223 GCF_012274545.1 Fukomys damarensis | reverse complement strand
ACTACAGTTGTACTCCCCCTAAGAAGCGGACTTCACTGGTAAACTCACAGAGTTGCAGCACCTTTCTCTGTGGAGTACTTCACATTCATGAAACTGACCGCTTTCGCTTTAAACGGCTAAGCGGCGAGAGAAGGTGTTTCGGGGGGAAAACTGCTCTTCGAATGGCAGAAGCCCTCGTCAAAGTGCGTTTGTGTTCTAACGTCAAACTGAAGCTATCCCCAAG
>NW_022902348.1:0-216 GCF_012274545.1 Fukomys damarensis | reverse complement strand
ACAAACAAAGCATCAAATAGCAACAGCATCTCACCACCTTTCTCTGTTAACCACAAACACAGCCAGCAGGATTAATCTTGGAGGGAGTCCTGGAAGGTAGCTGAGATCTGGCTTGCTGTAGCTGAAGTCTCAGTTCTAGTCACACAGATGAAACTTCCATGTGAGTCTCAAGTGTAGTTTGTTCCTGACTTGCCCCTCTTCCCATGGGTATTAATA
>NW_022902347.1:0-272 GCF_012274545.1 Fukomys damarensis | reverse complement strand
GGTAGAGTTCTATTCATCATCAACCTCCCGATGCACTTGAGCTCGTAATTCTCTCTTGTGTTGCTCACAGACCTCTGCACACCTCTTCTTTTCCAAAGCACAGTGTTCCCCTGATGGAATGACGTTATGTTTCTCACGACTTCATATGTCTGTCTTTCCTTCTGCATTCTTGATAGAGCAATACCACGCAATAGGACAGGCCCTTGCCTTGTCTCCATGTTTTGTTTTTCCACAAAATGCATCCTTCCGGAAATGTACCAGTTTGTGCTGCT
>NW_022902346.1:0-309 GCF_012274545.1 Fukomys damarensis | reverse complement strand
AAACCAAATAACTACTAATACAATTGTAGTGGGGGATCTGAATACCCCACTATCACAAATAGATTATCTAGGCAAAAAGTCAGCAATGAAATCCTAGAACTGAACCAACCTTTTGAACACATGGACTTAACACACATCTATACAGTGTTCCAACCCATAAAACTGGAATATACATGGTTTTCGGCTGTACATGGGTCACTCTCCAACACAGATCACATACTAGCTCACAGAACAGGTTTGAATAAATTAAAAAGAATCAAAGTTATTCCCTATTATCAGATCATAGTGCAATCAAGCTGGAGATCAATA
>NW_022902345.1:0-1044 GCF_012274545.1 Fukomys damarensis | reverse complement strand
GTGAGTGTTACGGCCATGACAAAGCTCAGCTGTCATAATGCCGGTGAGTTAGCAGTCCGGAACGGCGGTCACGGATGCCAGGGAGAGGTGGATAGTGGGAACTGTGGAGACTGCAACAACAGACTAGGCCCAGGGTGTCATGCGCATCTATTCAGGACAGTCTCCTGGCTCCTGGTTAATGAAACAAGAGAGAGGAGGCTCAGAGGACATTGAGGACTTTTGTCCCTCAGTCCTGGTGGCACTGGGTGGAGGGAATCAACCATATTCATGACCACATCCCAGAAGTCAGCAAGTGCGTGAGTGGATACTCTGCCTTTCACCATTTCGCATCCTATTAAGAGATTTAATCACTGTAGCAGCCATTTTGCCTTTGTCAGTGGTTTTCATGTACATCAGACTTTTACCAAACTATTTCACAGGACTTTTGAACAGTTATAACCCTCCATCTCCAGACTTTTTCGCCATCCTTTAAACTGGGTAAATCTGTGGACTGCAGGAGCCTCCTAAGTCTCCTCAGTTACACTGGGAACTCTTTTCTCCCATCAGTTCCTGGAGTTTACACTGCCAAGATGGCATTCATCACATCCGATAGGACTGGTCCTTGTCTGCCAAGGTTGTCCTTCAGTCTGGACAAAATCCTCTGCTCAGGCCCTCTTTTAGCCACTGACACAGTAATGTGCTTGATAACCTCCAATGTCTTGACTAGACTTTTCTATACCTTCTGATGCAGTACTCATTTTCTTCTCTCCTGCCTCTCAGAGAGGCCCCTTCCTTCTTATCTACTATTTCCCTGCCCACCAAGCTCCTGCTGGTGGCTCCCCCCATTCCTTGGATATCTCTTCCAAATTCCCAGTGCATTGGCTTCCTGGCAGCATCACGTTTACTCCTACAAGCCCAGCGGGTAGGCTTCTGTGCCCCTTGAGCCCCTGCAAAAACAGTTGCCCAGTGAACTCTCATCTTTCCTCACAGCCAAAGGTCCTGCATGACCTGACTTCATCTTATTCCCATCCATGCTCCTCATTTTCCTGCTTCTTCCTTACATCA
>NW_022902344.1:0-567 GCF_012274545.1 Fukomys damarensis | reverse complement strand
ATGAAACTGACCGCTTTCACTTTAAATGGCTAAGCAGCGAGAGAAGCTGTTTCCCGGGGAAAAGTGCAGTTTAAACCGCAGAAGCCCTCTGCAAAGTGCGTTTGGGTTCTAACGTCAAACTGCACCTATCCCCCAGTATACAGAGTTCTTGAGGCTTGTGTGCACTCAGACCTGCTAGGCACTCCCTTAGGCCTAGAGCTTCCTTCTAAAAGGGAATCACAACAGTGTTGCAATCTCTGCCAGGCAGAGACCTACAAACAAAAAGGAATAGAGTTGTACTCCACATAAGAGGTGGACTTCACTGGTAAACTCTCAGAGTTGCAGCACCTTTCTCTGTGGAGTACTTCACATAAATGAAACTGACCACTTTCGCTTTAAATGGCTAAGCGGGGAGAGAAGCTGTTTCCCAAGGAAAACTGCACTTTGAACCGGAGAAGCCCTCTGCAAAGTGCGTTTGGGTTCTATCGTCAAACTCAACCTATCACCAAGTATACAGCGTTCTGCATGCTTCTGTGCACTCAGACCTGCTACACACTCTGATAGGCCTGAAAGGCTTCTCTGGTACAA
>NW_022902343.1:0-238 GCF_012274545.1 Fukomys damarensis | reverse complement strand
TGTTTCCGGGAAAACTGCACTTTAAACCACCGAAGACCTCTGCAAAGTGCGCTTGTGTTCTAAAGTCAAACTGAAGCTATCCCCAAGTATATAGAGTTCTGGAGGCTTGTGTGCTCTCAGAGCTGCTAGGCACTCTCTTAGGACTGAAGTGCTTCTCTGCTAAAAGTGCCTCACTACTGTGTTTCAATCTCTGCAAGGCAGAGACCTGCAAGCAAAAAGGAATACAGTTATACTCCAC
>NW_022902342.1:0-446 GCF_012274545.1 Fukomys damarensis | reverse complement strand
AAAAAAAAAAACTGAATCTCTGCTATGTGGGAAAAGATCTACTATTGTGATCACATCTGCGCTTGTGTTGTTCTGGAAGTGCAGGTGCAGATTGTCCCAAAGTGGGCAGATTTTTTTACCTATAACCTGGCATGGCCCTGTACCACGCATGCCTCAGGAAGCCAGATGGCTGTAAGGCTGCCAGGGCCCTGTTGATTTTAAGCATATGCATGCATTATTTTGACCAAAAATTTAAATGCTATCAAAATGCTTTAAAATGTTCATATCACAATCAAATTATTGGCCAGGCATGGTGGCATATGCCTGTAATCTCAGCTACTTGGGAGGCTAAGGCAGGAAATGGTCGATTCAAGGCCAAGCTGAATAACTTAGCATTTGTTTGTATGTTTGTTTGCAGTACTAGGGATTGAACCCAAAGCCTGCACTCTGAGGTACACTTTTTTTTT
>NW_022902341.1:0-404 GCF_012274545.1 Fukomys damarensis | reverse complement strand
TTGGGGGCCAGGGATTTAGTTCAGTGGTTCCACAGCCTGCCTCGCAAGAGCAAGGACCAGAGTTCGATCCCCAGTACCAAAAACAAATAAAATAGCACACATTAATTATATTACTCATACAAAATGCTTTAACGCAGAAGCATTAACTCTTACTTTGTAGAATGTGCTACATTTTTTCACCGTTATTATAAGTGAACTATTTAACAGCATGAAATCTCTACTAAATACATCCTGAAATAAACTGACTTAAAATCAGGATGCAGCCGGGTGTGGTGGCGCATGCCTATAATCCCAGCACTCAGGAGGCTAAGGCGGGAGGATCACTGAGTTTGAGATAAGCCTGGGCTACACAGTGAGTTCCAGGTCAGTCTCACCTACACAGTGAGACCCTGGAAAAAAAAAAA
>NW_022902340.1:0-808 GCF_012274545.1 Fukomys damarensis | reverse complement strand
AAAAATGCACATGCCTGATAGGTAGTACAAACACAAAACACAAGAGAAGAGAATGTGCTGTTACCATCAGGAAATGCCTCTTTGAATGGCAGCAATGAGCCTGTGAAATAGGAGCAAAGCAGAGTCCTTATTCTGTAGTAACAAGTCAGTAAATAACAAAGGCCATACTTGAGAAAAATCCTTGATGGACAATCTGGAATTCTTAATATAAACTTAAGTATGTCTGATAGTGCTTGAAGGTTCATATAAAGTAACAAAAAAGCTGTACTTCCATGACCTGGGGAAATCCTCTATAAATTAAGCAGTACATTATGCTCTGTTTCTACCTGTACTCAATCACATCCAGCTTCGAAGAGTGTCGGGAAGAAGAGGGCAGGATAACAAAGGAGGAATGAACGCACCTTGGTCTACTTGTCAACTCCCCATTTATTTTTCAAGATGCTGACCACAATGCATTTATATCTTTGTCCTTGGCTTCATATGTATCTGCAGAAACTCTACATCTTCCTGCTAATCCTAATTAAAGATTCTTCAATAACTGTTGGGAGCAACTACACAATTTTGGGGGAAAATCATTTGAATAGGCCTAGTTCTCCTGCCTATGGGCCAGCTATGGTATTTCGAAACACTGCTCCATTTTGGCTTGCGGTCACAGTTAGGACCTCAGTGGTCTGGTGATGTTGTGATGCTCCAGGACAAGATTGAACCAGCTGAAGATTTCTGCCACCACCAGAGTCATCTGTTACAATTGTTTCTCTCGATATAGTGAACTCTCTGTCCTGAGTCATTTGTTACATTTGTGTCTTCC
>NW_022902339.1:0-1025 GCF_012274545.1 Fukomys damarensis | reverse complement strand
TGTTGCTCACATAGCCATCCCAGTTAGATGTGGGAAGAGAATCCACAAGGCCAGGATCACTAGGGACATCTAAGCAACTATCATAGGCATTTTGATGTGAATTCCACAGTTAGAGACAGTGTGTGAGATGCTGAGTCCATGAATAAATCCATCACCACTAATGCACATTCACCCAGTGTTTCCACCTCAGCTTGATTGACCTCCACCCCAGAAACTTTGGTTCCCCTTTCTCAGTGTTTCTATATAGGTTCTGTGGTCACCATGGGTTTCCTACCCATACCATTGTACACCAACAATGCATTCCATCATCCTAATTAAATAGGAAGAGGTACCTAGGATGCCACAAAGACAGACCCCATGTCTGACTCACAAAGCACAAATCTTTATTATCTCCACTATGTTTGCAGTTTGGGCCACAGCTTGTAGAAACAAACACAGGCATCAGCACTGTCTCCTAGACTGTAAATCTTGGGAAGCTTAGAGTCGCAATTTGGAACCATTAACATGCACAGAAATCACCCGGAAGTGCTGTTAAAATGCAGTTTCTGATTCAGGAGTTCTGGGATAGAGACTGAGATCATGAATTTTTAACAGTCACCCAAGCAATAGCCAAGTGATATCCTTGAGCCTTACTCTGAGTTGCAAGATCTCTTAATCTATTTTGTGTTTCTATAACAGAAAGTCTGATGTCAGGTAACATAAAAAGAGGCTTCCCTTGCTCACAATTCCAGCAGCTGCAAAGTTCCAAAAGCGTGGTGCTGCCATCTAGTGAAGAACCCTGGCTGTGTCACAACATGGTGGGTGGTGCCACAGAGGGTGTGCAAGCATAATGAGCAGCATGTGCAGAAGAGCTTGCATGGCAAGAGAGGGAACAAGACACCCAGTGAGGGTCTGGTCCTGGTCCCTGTCTGAAAGTGCAGGTGGCTGTGCCTGAGGCTATCAGAAGGAGAAGAGGTCAGCTTTCTGGAAGACTACAGGTCTGTTCTGAGCACCACCCAAAGTTAAAAAAAAAAAAAAAAAAAAAG
>NW_022902338.1:0-484 GCF_012274545.1 Fukomys damarensis | reverse complement strand
TACCCCCACCTCTGCCTCCCTCACATGAAGGGGCCTCATTCTATCATTAACCTTCTGCACCTCTGCAGTAGGTAGTGATGCTCACATTCTGAGCATCAGGGGTAAAGCTGCTGGACTTATTAGTCCCACACACGTGTGGGAGAGTGAGCACTCCACTAAGTGTGGAAGGAGCTGCTCTCCATAGTGGTTTAATTCCCTGGCACCAACAATAGTGACTTCCCCCCTCACCCACAGGGAGCCACATCATTGCCCTCCTGCTGCCAGGCACTAGACCCATGACCCCGGCTTCATTAATTATTGGAACAAAGGGCTTGTCCCTAGGACAGGAAGTCACACCACTCATTTGACACGGCAGTCAAATACAACTCATATTTCCATTTCCCCTGCCATTTAATAAGCATTTCTTACTCATTCTAGAACTGGTAATAGATGAACTCCTTTTGGTCCAGCCCTTAAAACACAATTCATTCCTTGTGCTTTAGTC
>NW_022902337.1:0-251 GCF_012274545.1 Fukomys damarensis | reverse complement strand
ACAAATTAAGTTTAAAAAAATTTCATTGGTAGAGAATGGCAAATTCTTATAGATTCACAGGGAAAAGGTTTTAAACAGTACTCAGAAGATATTCTTAAAGGTATTGGTCAAACTGCTGTGATCAAGACCTTAAGTCTCTGTGACATGTGCAAGATAGAACTGTGTTTTCCTCTGATACATTTCTCTGAGTAGAAAGGAGAACTCTCTTCTCCTCATAACTGCAGGAACTCAGGCTGGAAGCATACTCTCTC
>NW_022902336.1:0-340 GCF_012274545.1 Fukomys damarensis | reverse complement strand
GCTATTTGTATGTCTACTTTGGAGAGAGATATATTTTAATACTTTGCTAATTTTTAAATTGGACTGTTTGTCCTTTTATTGCTAAATGATAAAATTATTATATATGATGAATAATATTTCCTAGGGAAATATATGACTTTTCTATCTGTGAATTGTATTTTTACTTTCTTGATAACTGACACACTCAGATGTAGCCATGTTTAATGTTACAGAATATTTGTGAGGTAAGCAATATCAGTCCCATCTTAAAAGTGAGGAAGCCATCAGAGCAATTGCACAGTTTGTACACAGTCATGCAGTTAGTAGAAGACAAGAAACAGGTTCAAACCTAGCCTTTGAC
>NW_022902335.1:0-553 GCF_012274545.1 Fukomys damarensis | reverse complement strand
CAAACTTTAGACTTCTAAAATGACATGCAAATACGAAGAGAATAAGTGGATAAATATATTTTCCACATCTGTTGCAGCTGAACTCATAAATACTGTAGTCTGCATTTGGAATTTACCTGTGAGCTATTAAAGAAGAGCTTCAGTGTGATTTCAGTATAAAAAAAATGTCCACATGGGGTGATTTTACTGCATTGATTTGAGCAATGAACTGTATAATTTGTTTCTCTTTCAACATTTTATTTGGTCAGTCTTGCCAGAGGAAGAACCAAGTGAAATCCTTTTGTGAGCATAGTATTATTTAATGGTTGTTGAAGTTTCTTTAACATCTAACCATAGCTGTCTAACCTATAGAGGCAAACTGTATAATTGCTTTCTTCTATAATCCAAGGAGGCCCAAGTGTTTCAGAAACTTTGTGCCAGTGCATTAGCTAATAAGAAGGGGTCTGAAGGCTCCAGAGTACAGCTGCTACTCAAACAAGATGGACTGTATGAACGTGATTTTAGAGCATGTCAGGTAGTTTTCAAAGTTGAGTAGTCTTTATACTAACTACTA
>NW_022902334.1:0-220 GCF_012274545.1 Fukomys damarensis | reverse complement strand
GTTGTGGCTCTACCTCATAAATGACAGAAAAATTCATAACAGGATAAACAGTAAGCAAACAAATATTAACGGAATGTGACAATAAACATGGTTCTATTGACAATTGTGGTAGAATTTTTGTACCAAACAAATTGAGAACTATTGATTTGCAAAAAATCACTATCATTCCACCCCGTTGCATTGCAACGAGACATAGCATCCAATAATTCTACTTTATAAT
>NW_022902333.1:0-228 GCF_012274545.1 Fukomys damarensis | reverse complement strand
TGACTGATTTAAGTCCTTGTCTCTTGATGTATGTTTTCTTCTGTTCCCTACTTGTAGCCACAGTTTTATTTAGATATTTATATATAATAATCTTAGTGCTAGTTGAGCATCTCTAATCTGAAAATCTGAAATGCAAAATGTACCAAAATCTGAAACTTTCTGAGTGCCACCATGATGTCACAGGTGGAAAAATTCCATACCTGACCTTAAACAACACGTCTCAAAATG
>NW_022902332.1:0-303 GCF_012274545.1 Fukomys damarensis | reverse complement strand
CCTTTACCACAGCCAGGAGCCATGGCAATGATCAAAACCACTGTATCATGCAGTGAGCAAGGCTTCATCCCGGTGTGCATACAGGTGGAGGAGTTTATTGTGCTTAGCACTTCCAAAATGCCCCACTCCTACCTGCCTGCAAGCATCAGAAACTTGAAGACCAGTTAGCCAGGCAGTGAGCTTACCAGTCTCTTGGACAGCAACCAGTGGATGGATGAGACCCGTTAAGCAACACACAGGCACACACTCATACTGGCCATCATGCAGTGAACATTTTTGTACCTGTTAGTCACATAGTGAGAA
>NW_022902331.1:0-244 GCF_012274545.1 Fukomys damarensis | reverse complement strand
GAATTGTACTATCTTTTCTTTTAACTTATCTTAATCACTGATTTAATTATAGGCTAATATTTGGTGGCATTTAATGTTTAGTTTGCACTATATACCTTACTAACAAGGAAACTAGAATTCAAGTCCCAAAATGTTAAACACGATAAAGAAGTTAAAATTAAATTGCTAGAAATTCCAGATCTCTCTGATTCTTAGCTATTAACGATGACACCCTGCTCACTCTCAGTCACAGGGACATAATAAC
>NW_022902330.1:0-241 GCF_012274545.1 Fukomys damarensis | reverse complement strand
AAACAGAATGTTCAGCTGAGTTGTACCTTAAATTAAGAACAGAGAATGTGAAACTTTAGTTTCTGAAAATAGAATCCACCTCTAGCAATCATCTAAGATATGGTAGCATACATTTGTCTTCTAATGTGACTTTCTCTTATTTGTTCCTTCCATTCCAATTTCTGTAGCTATTCATATCATTCTGTGACATGTATTTGTGTGTGTAGCTCAAATCATTTTTTATTTCAAGATGTAAAAGCAT
>NW_022902329.1:0-610 GCF_012274545.1 Fukomys damarensis | reverse complement strand
TTCCGGTGTGGGAAATGGCAAGCCCCACCCTGGGTGTGAGTGACACCAACCTATAGGCTTGTCCACTGGATGGAATACAAAGAGAAAGATGAAAGAAGGCAGACTTTTTGGTTGCTGCCTGTTTTGCTATGAAAGTTTCTCCTCTGCCATGCTGCTCTGCCTTGGAGCCAGCCAACTATGAATTGAAACCTCTAGAAACTAAGAGCTAAAATAAACCTTTCCTCCTTTAACTTGTGGGTGTCAAGTACTTTGCCCCAGCAATGAGCAAGTAACTAAGACGTGCTTATAGACTTATCCAACTATACATACATTTATGATACATGATATGGCTTAAAATTTTCATCTCTTTTCCAGTAATATTCATATATTAAAGTTCTACGGAAAGATCAATTTGACACAAACACTGTACCCATAAATCCAAAGCATATTGTGTGCAATGACTATCAGCTCATAGATTTTTATTACATATGCAGGCTTTTTGAAACAATTCTCTCAGTTAGACTTAAGGTCTATTCTGATGTTAAATACTCCCTTTGTGTCCACAAAATAAGTATATGAAATCATAGTTAACCATAAAATATAACCTAAAATACACTTTTAAAAAAGGTTC
>NW_022902328.1:0-1497 GCF_012274545.1 Fukomys damarensis | reverse complement strand
TAAACTAAAAAAAAATGCTTTTCCTTTTTTTTTTTTGGTACTGGGGATTGAACTCAGGTCCTTGTGCTTTCGAGGCAGGCAGTGGAACCACTGAGCTAAATCCCCAGCCCATAAAATGCTTTTCTAAGGATACATTCTTGTAGTCTTAGCTACTCAAGAGATTGAGACAGGATAGCCAAGTTCAAGGATGGCATGGGCAATTTAGTAAAACTCTTTCTCTAAATAAATGAATAAACAGGACTGGAGATGTAACTCAATGGTAGTATTCCCCTCAGTTCAATCCCCCAGTACCAAAAAGTAAAAAAGAAAGTTAACAGGGCCAGAGATTTAGCTCAGTGGTTCTGGTGCCTGCCTCACCAGCGCAAGGACCCAACTTTGATCCCCGGTACCAAAGAAACCAACAACAAACAAACAAACAAAAAAGAAAGTTAACAAAAAAGAAAAAAAAAACCTTATCACAGGGGCATTTCATTTATTTATTTTATTTTTAATTTTATTAGTACACATTTGCAGGACATGCAGTTTATACTCATCTTGGTGATTACATGGTTACACATACATATACAGCTTATTTCCTTTTTTAAAAAATCTCCTCCTTTCCTCCCCTTCCTTCTCTCCTCCAATTTTCCTATCCCATTTCTCATTTTTGTTGCCACTAATAATCTTAGCTCATATTATGGCATATAATGTGAACAAAACTTTAATGCTTAAAGATATAAATAAATATAATGTCCTGAAAGGGTTCTTTTAGAAAAGAATAGCAGGATATGGTAGTGCATGCCTGTGATCCCAGCACTCAGGAGGCTGAGGCAGGAGGATTACCCCCAAGTTTGAGCTACATAGTGAGTCCAGGGCCAGCCTGAGCTACATAGCAAGACCTTGTCTCAAAAATAAATAAATCCATTAATTATTAATTAATTTAAAAAAATTTTTTGGTACCAGAGATTGAACTTGGGACCTTACGCTTACGAGGCAGGCAGTGGCACCACTGAGCTAAATTCCTGGTCCTAGAATTAATTTTTTAAAATATTTGGGCTGAGATGTAGCTTAGTGGTTTGGAGCCCTAACACTAAAATAAAAATTCCTGGATGGTGAATATGGACTACGGGTCCTGTCTCTGAGTCTGTGGCCTGAAGGTTTTCTTTCTTGCAGGCACACGGGACTTTGCCTGTGCCCTGTACACATCCTGAAAACACCTTGTACTTCTTGGCATTAGTTAACAGTATCACACATACCTGAGTGTCACATGTGTTTTTCTGCCTCTCTGAATGAACTCAGGCTTCTTAGAGACCAAGTACTGCATCTAGTTTTGCCCTCATGGTGTCTTCCCCACAGCAGGTGCCCAGTATTTGTTAACTGAATGTGTAAGTGAAACAACAGCTAGAGGAGATGGGCTAGGCCTCTGGGTAGGAGACTCCATACCTTTCCAGAAGAGATTTTCAGGGAAGGGCAGCAGCAAAAGTCTGTCTCTGAAGGTCAGCGGATCCTCTCTAGCAC
>NW_022902327.1:0-299 GCF_012274545.1 Fukomys damarensis | reverse complement strand
GCTTTCTTTAAAACAACTTAAATGGGCTGGAGATTTAGCTCAGTAGTGCAGCTGTCTGCCTCACAAGCCCAAGGTCCTGAGTTCGAGCCCTGGTACCAAACAAACAAACAAACATA
Organism: Fukomys damarensis; assembly: GCF_012274545.1. Classification (NCBI taxonomy): domain Eukaryota; kingdom Metazoa; phylum Chordata; class Mammalia; order Rodentia; family Bathyergidae; genus Fukomys; species Fukomys damarensis. The sequence goes on along the minus strand of NW_022902327.1, from coordinate 183 downwards.
CTTAAATGTGGGGAAATCTTTCTAAAATAATCACTTTTCAGGTGCTGTGATTTAGATATGACTGGATATTTCCTGTTCTGGTTAGTATTTTTCCTGTTTAGTTTTAGAACTGAACTTTAGGTTAGTAAAAAGGGATTACAGGCTGGGCACAGTGGCACACAGTGGCTGCTCAGGAGGCTGAGG
>NW_022902326.1:0-206 GCF_012274545.1 Fukomys damarensis | reverse complement strand
AAGTTGCCAGGCAAATATTTTGTGTTTATATTTAAAAGAAAGCAAGTTCAAATTAAAAAAAAAAATTGACTAGTAGTTAAACACCATTGTATTTGTGATTTTAAAAAAGGGACTAATGAGAGCAAAACAAATGCCCAGGGATATAACCAGAAACAGAGGAATTTTCAAATAAAGGATAATGGGAATCCAGAACATCAAAGCAAGTT
>NW_022902325.1:0-212 GCF_012274545.1 Fukomys damarensis | reverse complement strand
AACAAATCAGAAACCTAATCCTAAAATTAACACCAACATTCAACTCAAATCCATACTCCATTACATATTCTGATTCTATGCCTAACCCTAAGCCAAATCCTAATCCTAAATTTATTCCAAACTCAAAGCATCCTAGCTAAACTGCTACGCTGAGGAACATTGAATCCCACACTCTTCCACACCCTCATAAAATTCCTGGGCCCAACCTGTAA
>NW_022902324.1:0-222 GCF_012274545.1 Fukomys damarensis | reverse complement strand
TGCTTTTGGTTTAAGAATGATTTATTTATGGTAAACAGTATGGATGTTATTTGTAAAACTACACGTAGAATCTGCTCAGGTATGCATTATTGAGGTTATTGAGGTTATTGAGGGATGGTTGTTTATAAAGGGAGCTCTCTCTGGCAAGCTTCTTCTGAACTTCCATGCATTGCACTGTGCTGAGCTATGAGGTAGGATGAACGTCCTCACCACATCATGAGG
>NW_022902323.1:0-257 GCF_012274545.1 Fukomys damarensis | reverse complement strand
CTCTTGATTGGTGAATTGAGGCCATTAACAGTGATGGTTATAACTGATATATTCTGACTTATTATTGTCATGTTGTCCTTTGGTTGACTGTTTTTACTTTTTCTCCCCTCTCCTTTTAGTTTCTTGCCTTATCTATTTGATTTGTCTGTTGGGCCTCATGGTATTGTGACCTTCGTTGTCCTTTTTTAGGATATTGTTTAGAATTCCTTGTAGTGTTGATTTGGTGTTCATGAAATTTCTCAGGTGTTCTTTGTCAT
>NW_022902322.1:0-1178 GCF_012274545.1 Fukomys damarensis | reverse complement strand
TTTAACTTCTTTGTTTTGTATCTTTATTCCTCTTATTTCTTTCTCTTGTCTAATTGCTATAGCTAATATTCCAAAAGTTTATGGAACAGGAGTGGTGATTGTGGACATCCTTCTCTTGTTTCTGATTTTAGTGTAAAGAATTTCAGTGTTTCACTATCTAGTATGATATTGGCTATTGGTTTTTCATAGATGGCTTTTATCAGGTTGAGATACAGACCATCTATTCCACTGAACTGATTTCTGCTCTGATCTTTATCATTTTCTCCTTTGTATGTGCCTTGAGTTTGTCCTGCTCTTTTTCTTTTTTCTGGAAGCTTGAGGTTCAGTATCAGGTTGTTTAATTGATCTCACTCTGGTTTCCTAAAATGAGTATTCACTGCTATGAATTACTTTATCGTGTCCCCAAGATTCTGATATGTTGTAATGATATTGTCACTTAATTGTAGAAACTGTGTGATTTCTTCTTTAATTTGCTCTGTAACCCATTGTTTATTTGGAAGTGTGTTCAATTTCCATGTGTTTATGAAATTCTTGGGTTTATTTTTTGCTATTGATCTCCAGTTTTATCAAACTATGGTCTGATAATATACAGGTGGTAACGTTAATTCATTTGCATTTGATTAAACATGTTCTGTGAGCAATTATGTGTTCTATTTTGGAGAACAGCCTGTGTGCACCTGAAAAGAATGTGTATGTGTATTTTGATTTTTTTTGTGGTGAAACACTCTCTAAATCTGTTAAGTTCATTTGTTCAAGAATTTTTATTGAGTTCTAGTATTTTGTTGTTTATTTTTGTGTGGTTTATATATCTATTTCTTACAGTGAGGTATTGACATACTATTACTATTACTATTGCATTAGTGCTTGTGTAGTTTTTCATCTGTTAATATTTGTTTTATATAGTTGGGTATACAAGTGTTTGGTTCATTTGTATTTATTATTGTCACCTCTTCCTCTTGAATTGTTCTCTTTACAACAATATAGTGTCCTTCTTTGTCTCTTAATCATTGTTGGCTTGAAATCCATTTGATCTGCAAAGAGGCTAGCTACTTCTGTTTTTTGCAGGTTTTCATTTCACATGGAATTTTTTCTACTCTTTAACTTTCAGGCTATGTGTTTGTTTTTCAATTAAGTGTGTTTCTTGTATGCAGCATATTGTTGGATTTTGCTTCTTGACC
>NW_022902321.1:0-396 GCF_012274545.1 Fukomys damarensis | reverse complement strand
TGAAAGTGAAAAGATAGAAAATAATTCTCCATGTGACAGGAGCCCAGAAAAAAACAGGGGTAGAAATCTTATTTGCAGACATAGTAAATTTCAAATCAAAACTGATTCTAGTATTATTGATGTAGGACGGTACTGTATCATAGCTCTATGAATGTAAAATATCTTGTACCTGCTTTATGATACATAGTAGTGACCGTGCTTTATCAGAGCTACATTTAATGATATTACTGTAGAATGTTCTTTCCAGATGATGATTAAGATGCTAATAAAAAAATGGTGCCAGGTACCACAACAACAACAGACCTTTGCTGTTTTCTGGATATTATTCTTTTGTTTTTGTTTTTGTTTTTTTAATGGAGTGTGCTGAATGTCCATAATTTTGTTCAGATGACTGCA
>NW_022902320.1:0-728 GCF_012274545.1 Fukomys damarensis | reverse complement strand
TGAAGTACTCCACAGAGAAAGGTGCTGCAACTCTGTGACTTTACTAGTGAAGTCCACATGTTACATGGAGTACAACCGTATTTCTTTTGTTTGTAGGTCTCTGCCTGGCAGAGATTGAAACACCCTTGTGAGGCGCTTGTACCAGAAAAGCCCTTAAGGCCTAAGAGAGTGCCTAGCTGCTCTGAGTGCAGAGAAACATCCAGAACTCTGTAAACTTTGAGATAGGTTCAATTTTAGGTTAGTATACTAACGCATTCTGCAGAGACCTTCTGCAATTTAAAGTGCAGCTTTCCCCTGGAAAATGCTTCTTTCACTGCTTAGCGCTTTGAAACAAAAGCTGTGAGTTTTCTCTGAAGTACTCCACAGAGAAAAGTCCTGCAACTCTGTGAATTTCCCAGTGAAGTCCGCTTCTTACAATGAGTAAAACTTATTTCTTTTTTGTTTTTAGATCTCTGCCTGGTAGAGATTGAAACACTGTTGTGAGGCCCTTGTACCAGAAAAGCCCTTAAGGTCAAGAGAGTGCCTAGCAGCTCTGAGTGCACACAAGCCTCCAGAACTATGTTTACTTGGAGATAGATTCAGTTTGAGGTTAGAACACAAATGCACTCTGCATAGTGCTTCTGTAATTTAAACTGCATGTTTCCCTGCAAAACATCTTCTTTCGTCGCTTAGCCCTTTGAAACCAAAGCGGATAGTTTCCTGAATGGGAAGTACTCCACATAGAAAGG
>NW_022902319.1:0-202 GCF_012274545.1 Fukomys damarensis | reverse complement strand
TTAGCAACACAGTTATACACCTGCATACGTGGTGTCCTTTCACATCTTGAAGACAGCCTCTGTCTTAATTTGATGCTTATTTACCATGCATTTTAAAATACTTACACATGTATAAGTAGATCCGTCTACAATGCATAGCTGTTTTTCCCATTTTAAAATGTCACAAAATATCTTTTTACGTACGTTCTGCACTTGTTTTTTT
>NW_022902318.1:0-710 GCF_012274545.1 Fukomys damarensis | reverse complement strand
TAACAAAACAGATCAATCAGGCTCTAGAAAAATTCAAAACAGAAATAATTTCCCAGAGAATCATAGAGATGTTGAGCAAAATGAAAGTCATGATCAGAGAATCTAGAACAGAAACTGACAAAAAAATAGATGAGCTCAGGACAGTGATAGAAGCCATGAAGGCCCAGCATAAGAAAGAAATGGAAACCATGAATGCCCAACATAGGACAGAAATGGAATCCATGAAACAAATTCAAACAGATATCTAGGAGATTAAAAACTCTATTGTAAGTTTCTGCAGAAGGATAAATGAATGTGAAGATAGAATTTCAGATATAAAAGGTGGAATTCCAGTCAGTGATTTTAAAAAGAGAGGTCTCTTAAAATCAGTAGGGATAATGAGAAATTTATCCAACAACTCCTAGATGATGCAAAGGAGAATAACATAAGACTGATAGGAATCCATGAAATAGCAGGAGAAAATACAAATGACTTAGAAAGCTGTTCACAAAATTAATGACAGAAAACTTCCCAAACAGAGGGTAAGAAGTTGACATACAGATAAGTGAGGCATATAGGACTCATATTAGCCACAATCAAAACAGACAAACAAACAACAACAACAACAAAAAACATCTACACCTAGACATAAAATAATCAAGATTCCAGAAACCCAACAGAAGAACAAAATACTGCAAGCAGTTAGAGAAAGAAACAAATTGCATACAAAT
>NW_022902317.1:0-252 GCF_012274545.1 Fukomys damarensis | reverse complement strand
GGGTTAGGGTTTAAGGTTAGGGTTAGAGGTAGGATCAAGGTTGGGGTAGAAGTAAGGGAAGGTTTAGCATTAGAGCTATGGGTAGAGAAAGGGGGAGGGGGAAGTTAAGGGTTAGGGTTTGGGTGAGGATTGGGGTTAGGGATAAGGATAAATATGTAGTTATAATTTAATTCCTTGATTTTTGTACTTTGAGAATGAAAAACAGAATTAGGGTTAGAGTTACCATTTATGTGTTAGTTAGACTTTAGGTTT
>NW_022902316.1:0-208 GCF_012274545.1 Fukomys damarensis | reverse complement strand
ATGAAAAATAAGAATCGAATGCTAGGTAGGTTGTTTTTATTCTTTTCTTTTATCATATAAGTGATCCTTCTATACTAGAGGAATGGAAGGCTAAATAATAGGCTGTTCCCTAGAATATCTATGTAAAATTTTGATTCTATATTTAGAATCATGCATTGCTTAGGCATCAAATGAACAAATATACTTTGGATATGATTTTTCATCTGAT
>NW_022902315.1:0-268 GCF_012274545.1 Fukomys damarensis | reverse complement strand
AGATGTCATATTTTCCCACATTATTCACATAAATGTAAGAAATCCTTAATTAACCATTGCACGAAATGTTATTAGATTCTGTAAATACATACCCATCTTCATTTAGCCACAGACCTCCCACTGTCTGCATTAGTCAACTTCTTTTTTAATTTATTAATTGTATTGATATATTTAAGGTATACAATGTAATGACACTCATCATTGAAAATTTGAGCCTTTTCATAATCCATCTGGGTTCTTATTTTTTCACCATTCCCCTGCCCTCCTT
>NW_022902314.1:0-200 GCF_012274545.1 Fukomys damarensis | reverse complement strand
AGCTCAGTGGTTCCACCACCTGCCTCAGAACTGCAAGGTCTTGAGTTCGACCCCTGGTACAAACAAAACAAAACAAAACAAAAAGCATCAGGAGCTAAGCGTGGTGGCACATGATTGTGACCCCAGTACCTTGGGATGCTGAGGCAAGAGGATCACAAGTTCAGGTGTGGCCTGGATAATTTAAGTGACTCAGCGAGACC
>NW_022902313.1:0-279 GCF_012274545.1 Fukomys damarensis | reverse complement strand
CCCGTCATGCTGCGGCTCCAGTGTTCCTTGGGGCACTAGTGATAGTGGGGTGCCTCGAACTGCATGCTTCTGAGCCAGCATTTCTATTCATGTCCTTAGGACTGGTCATACTTCATTAGTGTTGTGAGTCCAGCAGGTAATTTCATGGGAGAGGTCCTGTTCAAAGCTGTGCAGAACAGCGGGTTGGAGAGAAATAGCCCTGGACGCTCCGAGACAGAACAGGGAGCAGCAGGGCTGAATGCAAAGCCACGTTGTTAGGGTCCCATCATCATCGCACAA
>NW_022902312.1:0-215 GCF_012274545.1 Fukomys damarensis | reverse complement strand
TGCACGCCCAGCCCACAGTCCCGATTTGGTCAGGCTGAACGATTTGTGGGGAGATGGCGCCACGTGAGCACACATGGCTGTCATTCTTCCGTTTTTATAGCTGTGCAGTCTTCATTGTGTGATTGGAATACAGTTTCTGTAAGCATCCAGGTGAGCGGGTGTTTACGTGTTCAGCCTCCTGCTGCTACTGGACACCACTGTGCTCCCATCTTCGA
>NW_022902311.1:0-494 GCF_012274545.1 Fukomys damarensis | reverse complement strand
TTAAATTCTTACAGAAATTGATAGTACAATTAATTTATTTGTCATATAAATTATTTTAAAAATAAGACAAATTATATGCAGCAATAGTTTTCCTTTATTTATGAAAAGCTAATACTCAAGTATATGGTTTAGGATATAGTCATACTGCTTTTTTTTTGGTTTTTGCTTGTTTCTCCTCACAAAGAAATAGACTAAATTAGGTAGTCAAGTGGATTTTTTGTCTGAATATCCTCTCTCCTTCTTTGGGCCATTCACAAATCTTACCTTTGCGAGAAAACATCTCGATAAGGGCTGCCATGTTGCAAGGCAATCCCGTACCCCCGGTCAGCAACAGTGTTCCCAATGGTGTAAAAGGAACAGTCAGGGTCATTGATGGCCACGTACTCCAACACAGCTGCATCCCATACAAAAGCATAGTTTCCAAATTTTACCTGGAAAAATATGAAAAAAGAACAAAGTGGGATTAAAGTTTGCAATTATAAATTATATGGACC
>NW_022902310.1:0-628 GCF_012274545.1 Fukomys damarensis | reverse complement strand
TTGTGAACCAAGGTACCACTGTAAGTCATCTTATCTAAGTCTACTGTGGGTTTTTTTCCCCCAGTACTAGATACTGAACCTAGGGCCTTCACATTGAGCCACATACCCAGCCCTTTTTTAATATTTATTTTGAGACACCACCTCACTAAACTGGTAAGTTGTCTGAGCTGGGCTCGAACTTACAATCCTCCTGACTCAGCCTCCCAGAGTGCTTGGATTACAAGTGTACCATCACATCAGTTTAAATCCATTGTTTTAAGGTAAAAAGAGAGATTCTCAGACACTTTGAGTGATTTACCTAAGGTCACATAGAAATAACCAAAGTTGACCCGGAGCCTACAGTTCTACTATTACACAACCATTTCACTGCTTCTCAGCCTTTAAACTGAGTCCAGGGGCCTGAGTGTGCCATTCTACTCATCCGTCATCCATCAATCCATCTATCCAGCCTCCACCTCCCTATCCTCCATGTGTGCACTTGTCCATCCATTCATCCACCTTTCATCCAATCACCCCCACCCACCCAGCCTCTATCCACCCTCTATCACCCCATACGCAGCCCCCACATCCATCTTTAAGTCACCCTTCCTCCTGGTCAACTCTAGCCAAGTACCTATTGCAGCCAGAT
>NW_022902309.1:0-234 GCF_012274545.1 Fukomys damarensis | reverse complement strand
AGGTATTTATGCAGTGTGCTCATGCTCACCACAGCATGAAAAAGCCATCTGAAAAGGAATTTTTATCGAGTCAGTGAGCCAACCCACACTTGGGACTGCAACCTGTTGAAAAATCAGCAGGGCATAGTCATGCATTGATACCACCAGCGATCCAGCCTGCAAAAGTTCACCATTGAGCAATGGATGGCCAAGCTGTAAGCCTGAATTCCCATTACATGCCTCCTGCACAATGAC
>NW_022902308.1:0-442 GCF_012274545.1 Fukomys damarensis | reverse complement strand
GTCTGGAAGGAGCCAGCCGTCCGCGCCACCCCGCACCCGGGACGGGTCCTCCTCGCCTTTCTGAGGGGAAAGGCGTACGTAACGAAGCGAGCGGACGTCACGGGGCGCCCTGTCTGCGTGCACACGGGGACCCTGGACCCCTGCTGTGACTCCCAGGTCGGTCCCGCAGCAGTGTGCACTGGGCAGGTGCTGCCAGGACTGAGCCCTTGACCCTTTGCGAGGGAAGCTGTGTGCTTTCAAGACAGCCCCGTTGACTTCATGCTGCAGGCTGAATCGCAGAAGGAGGCACCTTGTGGGATTTACTGACTCTCTGCTAATGACCTCACAGGCTTCAGACCACAGTCACCACATTCAGGGTGACACCGAGGGAACGGACAGAGCTTTCTGTTGTTGGGTTTTGGAGTCAGGGTCTTGCTAAATTGCCCAGGTCGGCCTGAAAGTC
>NW_022902307.1:0-202 GCF_012274545.1 Fukomys damarensis | reverse complement strand
GAGAATGTAATTTTGGAGGACTGCATAAAATTATCTTTCTTAAAGATTGTCATGCTCTGTGGATGGAACAGGGGAAGGAGATATTACGAGGACCCTGCAGTAGGTCTTGGTCTCCTGTGAACCACAGCAGCATAAGGCGAGTTAAAGAATAAAGACAGGGGCTGGGGATTTAGCTCAGGGGTTCCACTGACTGCCTCACAAG
>NW_022902306.1:0-931 GCF_012274545.1 Fukomys damarensis | reverse complement strand
CCTAGTAAAGCAAACTTTCAGCCGTTTCTTTAAATGTTTTTCTGCTGTACATTTTCCCCTCTCCTGGAGGGGGATGATACCACAGCTTGGCCTTCTGTTCCTGTCCTGCAGGTTCCTATCGTCCTTTTTACTTCCTGTCACAATACCTTTTCATATATTATTCATATTATATCATTCCTATTGATACGTTTGTAAATGTATTCATGCTTTCCTCCCATCATTTGAGTTCTGTCGAGGCCACCCAATGAGGTCCTCTTAAAATTCTAGTTGTCAATTTTTTAAATTTCTAGCATGTCTCCTTGGCTCTTCCGTTCCTTTGCTGAGACTTTTACACTGTTCCCTCCCAGGGTACCCATTGAGATTTCTGTGGTTGGATTATTTTGTGCGCTTTCTGTTTGCTTTTTTTGTTTGGTTGGTTGGTTTTTTGTTTTGTTCTGGATACTGAGTACGTTTAAATTAGGATATGTTGAAAATTACACTTTGATATTCTTTGTTAAACTCTTACAGCAGATGTTACCATTTTTGTTTCTGAAAAGGTCGTCTCGCCTAGACCTCCAGACTTCTGAGGATGGCCATTCGAAGGGCAGGTCTCCCAGGTGTGCTTTGAGTCTGTCTCACTCGTCTGCCACCTAGTGGCCAGTCTGGGAATTTGACAGCAGCCTTGCCTAGTTCAGTGCTGAAGTCTCAACCTATTAGGGCCAGATCCATGCATTTGCAACTAAGGAATACAAACTTGAGTGTTCATAAACCTCTTCAAAGAGCTGCTTTCCCATGCTTCTGCCTGATCCCAGTCTTCTCACTGTAGGCTCTACTTTTGCGGTCCTCCAGCCAGCTTTGGTAATTAGGGCCTTGTTTTCCTTGCTGCTGGCGCATTTGACTGGACTGCAACACGGCACCAGAAGAGAGAAGGAACGAGGCTTCCTCCACCTTC
>NW_022902305.1:0-238 GCF_012274545.1 Fukomys damarensis | reverse complement strand
CTGTGAACTCTGGAAATGCCCCTACAGACACACCTGATACTCAAAGGTTGTTTTAGTAATTTCCTACGTGTTTCTCAATCCAGTCACTTTGACAATCAAGATTAACCATCTCAAGTACTTACTGTCGGATATTTCTTGCAAACGTAATATGAATCAGAGTGCTCTGCCTCTGTTTTGCTAGTGAAGGAAGTCAGTCTTGGAGAGGATGATGTTGTGCTCATATTCTGCTGGCAGATGG
>NW_022902304.1:0-1216 GCF_012274545.1 Fukomys damarensis | reverse complement strand
ACCAAGACCTGTCACGTAAAGGTACAAGATCCCAATGATGAATGCAACTGTACTGTATACCTAGAATGTACCAATAAATTCAATAAAAAAAAAGTTTTCTCTTTTCCAAATACTTATATAGACTGTTTTATTTTTAAAAGTCATATGCACGGCTGGTGATTTATCTCAGTGGCATTGTCCCTGCCTAGCTAGCGCAGGTTTCTTATTTCAATTCCCAGTACCAACCAAAAAAAAAAAGCCATATGCAGAATTCACTATCAAATCAATCGAATTGTGATTCGCATATGCTGTCCCTTCAGCCCTCTCTAAATTCAGTGATTTTTAAAATCTGACTCATTATCTCATGTAAAACAAAAGACAGTAAAGGTAGAGATAATTTAGTAACTTGTCTAATGTTGCGGACTCATCAGTGATCCAAGTTGGTCAAAATATATCTTTATCACCAACTCCATATTTTATTTCCTTTTCCCTTTTTTGTTTGTTTCTTTGTTCACTTACTAATCCTATGTATTTGGCTTCTGTATCAGGTGTCATGGAATGTGTAGAAAAATGAGAACCTCTAGAAATGTCCTAAATCTGCTTTCTGTTTCTCTTTGATAAATGAAATAAGGCACTTAAAATGTAGGATTTAGGGTCCTGATTAATCACTACATTGCACAGTCTCAGGCAAAAGAAATATAATTTTAATAAATATGAAGATTAAAAGAGAAATTATATACCACACTAAAGATAATATAAATCAACATCTAAAGTATAGATGCATACTTCAATATACAAGTGAGACAGATATGTTTTCTTGATTAATAGGTGAGTTTCAAAGTTAGGCTCAGTGGTAGGGCACTTGCCTGGCATATGCAAGTTCTGAGTTCAGTCCCTATTAACACACAGAAAAGAAACAACAAAAACTGAAATGGATTAAATTTGTCACATTACCTACTTTATAGAAAGTTGCCTATATTAAAGAAATAGTCCAGAATTACAGTACATGCACATACCTATTTTATATTAACATTTTCAACTCAACAATTTTCTTTTCTCCTGTGTATTCTTTACTTTACAATATGGCCTTTGAGAAAAAAGAAGGCCCTTAACATTCAATAACACACCTTACTGAACAAATTTATTTGAAATAATATTATCTGCCTTTTGTCTTAGTTTATATTGTGTTTCCACTGAGTGCTAATAAGTACTTGCCATTGAAGAGGTTTGCATTTAA
>NW_022902303.1:0-805 GCF_012274545.1 Fukomys damarensis | reverse complement strand
CACGACGGACACCGCTCCTGGTGCCAGCTCGGCCACCATCTCTCAGCCTGTGGACAGCACCAGCCTTTCAGCGGCTACCACTCCCACCAGCCCAGTGTCCACTTCAAGCCCGGGCTCCACCCTGCCTCTGGCCACAACAAGCGAGCCAGGCCCTGCTTCTGCCAGCCTCTCAGCCAGCACCATGCCTGTCAGCAGCCGTCCCGCATCCAGCTCACATGTCCCGACCCCAGTGGTGAGCACCACCGCATGGGTCACTTCTGCTATAGGCGGGTCCTCCTCTGCCGCGGTTGCCACCACCACCGCTTCTGTGTTCGGGAGTCCGGAAGGAAGTACACCTGCTTCAGTCCCCGGTACCAGGGGCCCCACTACCATGGAACGCAGCACAGCCCCAGAGTCCTCAGCAGAGACCATCAGCCTGTCCCCAGCTCCCAGTGAGGCTGCATCCTCACCAGCACCCGATGCCTCCAGAAGTCCGACTGCCATGGCCTCTACCGAGGGGAGCTCCGCATCCTCTGCCACTCTAGGGACCAGCACGACTGACACCGCTCCTGCTGCCAGCAGCGCCACCAGCACAGAGCCTGTGGACAGCACCAGCTTTTCAGCGGCTACCACACACATCAGCTCAGTGCCCACCTCTAGCATGGGCTCCTCCTTGCCTCTTGTCACAACCAGTGAGCCAGGCCCTGCATCTGCCAGCCTCCCAGCCAGCACGATACCTGTCAGTAGCCGACCCTCAGCAAGTTCGCCTGTCCCCACCCCGGTGGTGAGCACCAGTGCGTGGGGTACTTCTGCTGCAGCTGGGTCC
>NW_022902302.1:0-317 GCF_012274545.1 Fukomys damarensis | reverse complement strand
ACTTTGGAGATAGTAAAAAGAACAATGGTCACCATTTGTTAGGGAAGAGAGATGAACAGTTTATAGAGAACTTTTAAGACAGCAGACTCTTCTGTATGATACTGTAATGGTGGATACTTGTCATCATAAGTTTACCCAAATCCATAGAATGTGAATCCTGTTGTAAACTAGGAGTCCAGTTTTAATGATTATGTGTTGATGTAGGTTCATTGATTGTAACACATGTTCTGTCGATCTTGATGTGGGGGATAGTGTATAGTGTGGAGAGAAGGTGGAGTGCTGTGGGGAGTCATGTGGGGACAGGGGAACACATGGGG
>NW_022902301.1:0-360 GCF_012274545.1 Fukomys damarensis | reverse complement strand
ATGGAGATGGATGAATGACTGATAATTCTGTGAAACAGTTCAGTAAAAGTATGATATACTGGAGAAAAAAACGGACACAGGCACCTCGGCTGTGACTGGGAATAGATCTATCTCAAAACAATGCAAAAAGTTGAAATTAAGATGTTCCACTCACCCACTTGCTGATTTCCGTGATGTGGTCATGAAGCGGGTGGATGCCCTCCACCAGGGCCCAGGATTTAGGGACAAATAAACCTCACTGTCCTCAGAGATACATCTCACTTGTGTCCATAAAGAGGCGCCAGCAGTCTCCCCGATCTGGATATGTATGGCCGTCAGACCGTGGCCTGTGTGCTGATGTCTTCACCGTTCACACAATCC
>NW_022902300.1:0-222 GCF_012274545.1 Fukomys damarensis | reverse complement strand
TCTCAAACCTCCTGATTGGGCCAGTCCTTGGACCAACTCTGCAGAGGCATAGGTTCTCATGAATGGTAGTTTTCTGAGCTCCCAACTTTGAATATCTTTAAAGAAAGGACAGGGGAAAACCGTAATAGAACTGAGTGGAGTTCAACCCTGTGGGGTGGAAAACTCAAGTTAGGCCTTGTGGACTGAGGTCAGTCTGAGTTGTGGGGACCTGCCATTGGCTAG
>NW_022902299.1:0-552 GCF_012274545.1 Fukomys damarensis | reverse complement strand
AAAAAAAAGAAATTATACATTAAAAATAGTGAATGGTATATGTCCAAGGATGATATACAAATGGCCTATAACCTTTAAAACATTCTTAACATCACTCATCATAAAAGAAATACAAATCAAAATCAGAGAGACATTATCTTATACTCAATAGAAAGGCCACTTTCAAAAGAACAGAAATTCAGAGAAAATACAATGCTTATTCACTTTTGTAGAAAATAGTAGCCTTTCCAGAAAGCATTTCCAAAAAATTAAATATAGATTTATCATTTGATTTAGAAAGCTCATTTCTGGGTGTATATCCAAAAATTAATAGTAAGATCTTAAAACAAAATTTCACATCCATGTTCATTACAGCCTAGGAATTGAAAAGATTTAGAAGCATCTCAAATATACATCAACAGATGAATGGATAAAGGAAAGTTGGCATACATATAAAGGAAATTCTGAGGACCAAGGGTACATCTCAGTGTACAGCACATGCTTGGCATCTTCAAGGCTTTGGGCTTGAACTCTAGCACTTATAATACTAATATTAGTAATAAAAATGAAGAA
>NW_022902298.1:0-228 GCF_012274545.1 Fukomys damarensis | reverse complement strand
TATATTCATCACCACATTCAACCTGAGAACATTTTTATTGTCTCCCAAAGAAGCCCCATAACTATTAGCTGTCACTCCCCTAAACCCCCAGCCCCTATTTTCTGTCTCTCTAGATTTGCCTATTCTGGACCATTCTTATAAACAGAATCTTACTATATGTTGTCCTTTGTGGTTAGCTTCTTTCATGTGGCATAACATACTTCAAGGTTTCTACACTTTATAGCAGTA
>NW_022902297.1:0-205 GCF_012274545.1 Fukomys damarensis | reverse complement strand
AAATTATTTTCCTACAACAATGTCTTCAAGAGTTCTACCTAACCTCTCTTCCAGACTGTTTAGTGTTCTGTTTTAGTATTGAGATCTTTAATCCATTTTAATTTTAGTTTATTGCATGGTGAGAGACACAGGTTTACTTTCATTTTGTTTTTTTCCTCATTGAGTTTATTGGTACATTTTAGGTATACAGTACAGTTACATTCAT
>NW_022902296.1:0-244 GCF_012274545.1 Fukomys damarensis | reverse complement strand
TTTTTGCCCATACCCCTGCCCTCCCTTCACCCCCTCCACCCTTCCCTATTTACAAAATCTTTGCTTCCATTTTTTCGTTTTCTCATATTTTTTCTTTTCCCTCCTTTCCTTTCCCCTACCTCATTTATTTTTTATTTAATACATTTTCTTGCAACAGATTTATATAAACAATTTAGATATTTGTTACTTTTTTTCTACATAACCAAGAAACTGTGTAGTTTACATTTATCAAACTAGTGATATT
>NW_022902295.1:0-254 GCF_012274545.1 Fukomys damarensis | reverse complement strand
GCCACAGCTTCCAGGCATCAGCCCCTCTCTGGGGAGGCCAAGAAAGGCCGACTTTACTCAGCAAGAGCTGATCAGGAGCAGGAGGGTGTGATGAGCAAAGAACCATGTGCATGCAAGGCATGAATCAGTGTGTTTGAGTGTGTGCATGTCTAAGTATATAAGTCTGAGGATGGGGAGTGCAGGCGTGGATACAAGACCAGATTAATGTGGGTGTATGAGAGGGTATGCACAGATACATGAGGGTGTGTATCCAC
>NW_022902294.1:0-692 GCF_012274545.1 Fukomys damarensis | reverse complement strand
CTCAGAGGCGCCACCCTCCTCTTGGTCGTCGTCCTCAAGGGGGCCCGCTGCCCTCCGTGTCCTCGGCGCGCTCCCAGAAGCGGCTCCCCGACTGGGCCCCGGAGGTGGTGCCCCATGCTGATGCTCCGGCTCCCTGGCCTGGTGGCTCCTCTCCAGGGCCCTCGGGGTAGGCGTGCTTGAAAAAGCAGTTATCCCCGAAGGGGCAGCTCCCGCGGCCCTGATCAAAATACACGCAGGCCTTGCTGCCCATTTCCTCCTGGTACTTCTGAGTGAGCTTCTGCTTCTCCTCTCTGTCCTCCACCCAGTACTGGCTGGGCACGACGAAGTGCGAGAAGACCCGGCACTGAGGGCAGGCCTTGGTGACCTTGGTGTCAAACTCCTTGGCCCTCCTCCACTGGCGGATGCACTGCAGACAGAAGGTGTGGTTGCAGTTGGGGAGGATGCCGAAGCGGCGCTGCCTGGGCTCGGCTTTCTGGCACACCACCTCCAGGCAGATGCCACAGGCCAAGTCCTTGCTGCGCCACAGGGCACGGGACAGCTCCGCGTCCTTCTGCAGGGCCTCCAGGCAGGATTGTCTGTGCTGGGCCCTCTGGGCCTCATCGGTGGGGTGCAGGGCGCGCAGCCCACACAGGTCGCAGGCGTGGCCGTGCAGGTACACGCAGTCGTCCCCGTAGCGGCAGCGCCCCGCGGCG
>NW_022902293.1:0-1947 GCF_012274545.1 Fukomys damarensis | reverse complement strand
TTTTTTACCGGGGATTGAACTCGGGTCTTTGCGCTTTCAAGGCAGGCCACCAAACGGCTGAGCTAAATCCCCGGGCCCAAAAGTGCTTTATTTTTTGAAAGATCAATTCTTCCAGAAACTCCCTTGTATATCCACAATGAACAAGATATGCGCTAGTCATCCTGAGAGACTCGAAGAAGACTTAGGTCTGGCTTTCTCTGAAGTGTGAAGAATGAATACTCTTACAGCCTATAATAGAGTCACAAAAGTTATGAGAGGGGTAAAAACTGGTTGTGGAAATGCAAAAGAGGAGCAGTGGTAGCTGCTCATAATTTAATAAACCATAAAATTAGCCAAAAAAATCTAAACAATCATATTTGGATAACTAGTTCTCCAAACTGGCGATTTTCAAAGTATGGTCCCTAGAGTAGCAGCTTTAATGGCATCTGGAACCCTAATAAAAATGCAGATCCCCAGGTTGAATCATAGACCCATCAAGTCAGATAGTCAAGAGGTGAGTTTTCAGTAAGCTGTGCTTTGGCAATCTGCAGGTGATTCTGATGCAGAAAAAAATTTAGAAAACTACTATGCCAAGAGAGATTTTCATATTCTTTAACACTGCACTTATTTAAAAATAATACAATACAGCTCTACAGAATTGTCATGGGTATCTCCAAAGATTATTTCTCAATATAAAAGCAATCACCAAACACAGCAGATAGTAGTGTGTGTTTAAAATATATGTACTTAGATGTTGTGTAAGCCTGAGATGTCTCCAGAAGAATGTTTATGAAATTGGAGAAAGCAAAGGAAATGGAATAATGCCAGAAGGAAAAATTAATTTTAATTTTCCATTCTATTTTGCATTTAAAAATTTGGGTCACAAGTTTCTAATTCCTACTTACAGAAAGAAATTAATTTTGAAAGAATAGGAAATATACTCATAAACTTTAAATAATGATTTTGCTTTCAATATAAAATAAAAGTATATGCCTTTCTTGTACTCACAATTTAGAAATATCAATAACTTCATATCCCAGTGAAATCCTTAAGCAGGAAACTGTATGTAGCAGTTTTAAAGTTTAACTTTAAAATATTAAATGTATATTAGAGTAACATACACATTAAACATATAACCATAAAAGAACATTTGAAAATTTATGAAAAATGAGAGAAAACATAGCTGATGCACAATTACTGATACAGTTCCTCAAAGCCTTTTTACCATAATAATTTTAGGGCTTAAGGGTATAGCTCAGTGCTTGCCTAGCATATGGAAGGCTCTGGCTTTGATTCCCATTAACACAAAAATAATTATTATTTTGGTGAGAATTTGTCAATGTCATTTTTAATCAGTGTCCATGAAATGTTTTTTAGCTATTTATTTGATGTTATTTTTAATCATAAACCCTAGCATTCTAAATTGATACATAGTACTCGTAGAGAGGGAATATTATAATGTCATGTCTTATTATTTGATACTTATCTTGTTTGTGTTTTATTTTTCCTATTCTAGATAGTACAGTGGTGAACATTTGGGCACTTAAAATATGTTTATGGTAAAATTAGTTTTGTTTGTAAAATTACAAAAATAAAATTATTACAACAAAAGTTAATGTTCCTATTTTCTTACAAAAGGGTGAATTGGGTTATTTTACTAAATAATATATTAAAGTCCTTCACATATCCTTCTATTTACAATAAGCAAAATATTTTTCTTAATTTATACTACTCAGATTGAATCCTGATAAGGTCTTTTTGATATCATGTAGGAAGAAAAAGATGAAGAGGGAAAAATTCAGTATACCTCACAACATAACAGTCAACTTCTCTGAAATCAAAATTATATATAAGAGCCATGCAAAGAATTTTAACAATAAAAGGAACCTTTAGAGTAACTCATCTTTTTTATGTTTCTATATGGGAAAGCTAAGATACCAATAAAGATAAACTACTGAAAGTCAAATA
>NW_022902292.1:0-262 GCF_012274545.1 Fukomys damarensis | reverse complement strand
GCCTGTGGGTGAGGTTGCTGTGTGCTCTGTGTGGTTGTAACCAAGGTGCAGTTACTGGTGGACAATGCTTTCTCTATAGCAGATAAAGGTGAAATCAAGAGGCCAATTTCAGTCATACCGATTCACCTTATATCTTTTTCTGTGCCAATTTCACTCATATTAATTTGGCTAGGTTGAGGACCATAATCAAAGCCTCAACAATAGGTTGGTCATATATGTCCCTCTTATCTGGTGAGAGGCACTGCAAAATCACAGGACAAAG
>NW_022902291.1:0-211 GCF_012274545.1 Fukomys damarensis | reverse complement strand
TAAAAAGTTCTGGAGATGCAGCTCATTATGAAGGTCTTGTGTTCAGTTCCCAGCAGTTAAAAACAAAATCCATTTCTGGGCCCCAGAGCAGAGCTCTTCATATGGCACATCTGGGATAGAGGCAGAATCTTTACTGGGATGTCTGCAGTCTCCTGTTAGCAAGCATCCTGAGAATCGTCTCCTCCAGAAACACTGCTCCTACCTGGACTAT
>NW_022902290.1:0-934 GCF_012274545.1 Fukomys damarensis | reverse complement strand
ACATGGTATTTGGTTGACAGTGATGGTAGGGAGGTTTCAGGATTCCAGTCAGTTTAATTGACTATGATGTTGGGGTGGAGTCAAAGGTAGAAAAAAAAAAAGCATCCTACAGTGGCCACTACAGTTCTCCAGCCAAAAGATGTGAGTGACTCAGGTGGTGCCAGTAGCAGTGTTGGGAAGAATCGTGTTCTGGATGAGTGGTGACCACAGACCAAGTATAATCTTTATGGGTTGGATATGCCTTATGAGAGATGGGAACACAATAATGCAGTTTTGTACGAGCAGCAGAAAGGAAGAAGTTGCAACTGTCTGAGATGAGGAAGACCACAGATCTCTGGGGATAAAGGCAGATGGGGAGTATCTTCTATGTACTTATTGCATATCAATATCTTTAGGATCATTGTCAATTCAAGCTTATTGCCTGGTTTTGAATTGGGTTTTTAATTTTCAGGAGTTCTTTTTACACCTGGAGAATGCAGAAAGTAAGATGGGATTCAGGAAAAGTTGTCCACCAGCCAAGCTGTGTGGATAGATGTGAGGTGACTGCAAGGAGAGAATCTTTTTGTG
Organism: Fukomys damarensis; assembly: GCF_012274545.1. NCBI lineage: Eukaryota > Metazoa > Chordata > Mammalia > Rodentia > Bathyergidae > Fukomys > Fukomys damarensis. The sequence continues at coordinate 367 of NW_022902290.1, read as the reverse complement.
TCCATCCCCAGAGATCTCTGTTGTGTTTGAGAGTCTCAGAGCTTCCCCTTCACACTGTACTTTAGCACAGGAATGGGACTTCTGTGCTGACTCCTGAGGTGCCTGCATCTGCCCACACCATTGTCCAAAATCCCATGAGGAGCAAATCCACTGATCATGACTTGAGTGGCTCTCACTTGTTTACACATTTTCTCAGAAAGAAATCTTAATTCTTAATACATTGCACAACTAGAAATAAACTAATAATAGATACACAAGATTCATCCCAACCTTTACAAGAAGGTAAAGAGATCTAAACAAATGAAGGGATGCACCGTGTCTAGGAGTTGATAAGACATTGATTTCTGGAAAAAGAGTCAACACAATC
>NW_022902289.1:0-356 GCF_012274545.1 Fukomys damarensis | reverse complement strand
CAGCAGCAGCGGGAGGCGGCTGGGGATCTGGATAGGGCTCACCGACGACATGGCGACGGCCGCTGGCAGGGGCAGCTCAGTGGGAGCCGGTCAGCGCTGAGAATCCAGCGCAACGACCGCTGGACCCAACCCCACTGGCCCACTGCCGCTTCCGGCCCCGCCCCCACGCCTAAATAGGGCCGCTTCCGGCTCCGCGCTACGGCACGCCCCCAGGCTCAAATCTCGCTGCTTTCGGTTCTGTTCTCCAACTCACCCCTGGACCTGCCTACCTCCGTTTCGCGCCGCCCTCTCCTAGAGTCTCTATCGAGGATGCGCTGCGTGGATGGGGAGCACAGGGGCTCAGAAGCCGGATACAG
>NW_022902288.1:0-222 GCF_012274545.1 Fukomys damarensis | reverse complement strand
CCAAGATAAGAGGTGAAATGGGAGAAGGGGATATGCTGACGGGGCATCGGAGAAAGCCAAGACCGGGAAGTCTCTGGATGAGTAAGCTGCAAAATTGGCGAGAGACTAGATAAAGATAATGAAGGCTGAGACAGATTCAGGCCTATTTCTAGGTCTTCGAGTCTAACTTTTGTCCCACTTTATATATCGGATGACCACAAAAATGTGAAGAGAAGTAATCTC
>NW_022902287.1:0-227 GCF_012274545.1 Fukomys damarensis | reverse complement strand
TCCTTTGCATCTGCCGCTGCTTTAGAACTCAACCTGAGTTATAGTTGGCTGCAATATGTGGGAGTCCACTGGGAGCTGGAAGAAGGGTACAGGTTACAGACCAAGACGAGGAATTAGAGCCCTTACCCTGGCTTCTGTGAAAATGGCACTGAGTGATAGAAAAAGTGATGGGGAATCATATTTCTTGTAATGGGTGGCTCTCTCTGCTTTAAGAAGGAGAGAAAATT
>NW_022902286.1:0-299 GCF_012274545.1 Fukomys damarensis | reverse complement strand
GATGGGCCAAGGGTATCTGAGGAAGGCTGCAGACTAGACTGGCTGGAGAGGATGTCGCAGAGTAGAAACCAAGAGCCGCATTATGGGAAAGGAAGGCAGACAAAGTCTGGGAGGAGGAAGGCTGTGGGTTTATTTCATCTTTCAGGTGATTAGTGAGGAGGAATGGTTTGCACACTTGGGTCTTTATTGCTGGATCACTCTGGCTGCCTCATGGATGAAGACTGTCATGGGGGAGCGAGAGTCGGGAGGGCAGAGAGTAGGGTGACCTCTCTGAGTCCCACATAGAGAGGCTATTCCAT
>NW_022902285.1:0-361 GCF_012274545.1 Fukomys damarensis | reverse complement strand
GCAAGTGCTGTATTCTGTATTGTATTATTCCACTGAGGACTTCAGGACTAGTATGCTGATAGAAATCTGGCTCTGGTTGGAAGATGCTGTTCACTGGAAGTTTGACCTGCAATGTACATCACCCTTCCAGTTCTTCTCTTTACTCTGCTTCTTGGCCACCACTATGAGAGAAGCTGTCCTCTCTTAGACCACTCCACCATGCCCTTCTTGCTGTGGATCCGCATAACCCTGGACTGAAACATTTTAAGTCTGTGAGCCAAAATAAACCTGTCCTACTAGCAAAGGAAACAAGATAGCTGAGAGATGAAATACAGAATGAGAGAACATAACTGCAAACCCCACAATTGACAAGGGGTTAATA
>NW_022902284.1:0-511 GCF_012274545.1 Fukomys damarensis | reverse complement strand
AATACCAATTGAAATCCCAACACTATACTTCACAGAACTAGAAAGAAAAATCCAAAAATTCATCTGGAACCATAAGAGACCTAGAATAGCAAAAGCAATCCTAGGCAACAGACACGTGGCAGCGGGAATAACAATTCCCAATTTGAAACTATACTACAAAGCCACTGTGTTAAAAACAGCATGGTACTGGCAAAGAAACAGACCTGAGGATCAGTGGAACAGATTGGAAGACACAAAAACAACTCCAGATGCACTCAGCTACCTCATCTTTGACAAAGGAGCTGATAGTCCCCACTGGAGGAAAGATAGCCTCTTTAATAAATGGTGTTGGAAAAACTGGATCTCAACCTGCCAAAGATTAAAACTAGACCCTTATCAGTCAGCATGCACTAAATTAAAATCCAAGTGGATTAAAGATCTAAATATAAAAACAAAAACACTAACCTTGCTGGAAGATAAGTTAGGCAGAACTCTAGAAGACATTGGCATAGGAAAAGATTTTATGAACAAA
>NW_022902283.1:0-1259 GCF_012274545.1 Fukomys damarensis | reverse complement strand
TGATGCTCATCTGGAAAGAGAACATTCTAGAGTAATATCATTAAAAAGAGCTCTGATAAAGCATGGTCACCGCTATGTATCATAAAGCAGGTACAAGCTATTTTACATTCACAAAGGTATGATACAGTACCATCCTACATCAATAATACTAGGATCAGTTTTGGTTTGAAATTTGCTTTGTCTGCAAGTAAGATTGCTACCCCTGCTTTTTTCTGGGATCCTGTCACATGGAGAATTGTTTTGCATCTTTTCACTTTCAGTCTATGGGCTTCTTTTTGCACTAGGTGTGTTTCTTGTATACAACGTATTGTTGGATTTTACTTCTTATTCCATTTTGCCAGTCTATTTCTCTTGACTGGTGAGTTGAGGCCATTGACATTGATGGTTATAACTGATATGTACTAATTTTTTATTGTCATGTTGTTGGCCTTTTGTTGACTCTTTTTACTATTTCACCTTCTTTTAGTTTCTTGCCTTGCCTATTTGATTTGCTCTGTTGGGCCTCATGGTGTTGTTGCCTTTATTGTCTTTTTCTAGGATCTTGTTTAGAATTTCTTGCAGTGCTGGTTTGGTATTCATGTAGTTTCTCAGGTTTTCTTTGTTATGGAAGTATCTTATTTCCCCATCCATTTTCAAAGAGAGTTTTTCAGGATACATCAGTCTAGGTTGGAAGTTGTTCTCTCTTAGTACTCTCCAGATTTTCCTTGCCCTAAAGGTTTGTATTGAAAAGTCTGCTGTGATTCTGATGGGGTTTCCTTTGCATGTGATTTGTTTCTTTTCTCTTACTGCTTGTAGTATTTTGTTCTTCTTTTGGTTTCTGGGGTCTTGATTATTATATGTCTAGGTGTAGATTTTTTTTTTGATTTTGGCTAGTTGAGGTCCTATATGCCTCACTTATCTGGATGTCAAATTCTTGTTTGGGAAGTTTTCTGTCATTAATTCTGTGAAAAGCTTTTTAAAGTCATTTTCCTGCTACTTGCTACTTCATGTATTCCTAGCAGTCTTATGTTATTCTTCTTTGCATCATCTAGGAGTTTTTGGATCGATTTCTCATGATCCCCTACTGTTTTTAAGAGAACTCTCTTTTCATGGTCACTGACTGCAGTCCTATCTTCTATATCTGGAATTCTTATCTTCACAATCTTTTATTCTGTTGTGTACACTTTCAGTAGAATATTTAAGTTTTTATTTATTTATTTTTCTTTTTATTGAGTTTATTGGTAAAATCTAGGTATACAATACAGTTACATTCATTATTG
>NW_022902282.1:0-200 GCF_012274545.1 Fukomys damarensis | reverse complement strand
CCCGGAAGTAAAACATAGAAGGTGAGAAAGTGTGACAGCCGGTGTGTGATAAACAGATAGATCGTCCCCCTAGAGGGGGCCGACTGTGGGGAGCATGGACAGCTAAGGAGTTCAAGAGCCACTGAGAGTCCTCCCCCGGCCATGCCCTCCCTGGGCTGCTCCAGGGTACAGCCACTCCCGGCCAGTGCCGAACCCTAACA
>NW_022902281.1:0-700 GCF_012274545.1 Fukomys damarensis | reverse complement strand
ATGGAGAAGCCGAGCAGAGAGGAAGAGAACCCACCTCACAGAAGAATTCATTGCCGCGGAGCCCACAGAACCATGAAATCCAGGACACCTCCTCTGAGCTACTCATCTTCACGTTGGCTGGAAAACAAGGGTGTAAATAAAGCCCCAGCTCTCCCTGTCTCTGGGATCCTCCCTCCTCCCACACTTTGCTTCCAAGCATGGAAGAACTTGGGGCCACCCCTTCTTAAAGGATCGCAGGTCTGGAGCACCCTTCTGCAGCTTCCCTTGTTCACCTCACCCCCTTTTCTGTAGGACGAGAAGTTCTCTGAAGTTTCACCACTTGCGAGAAGCCGGCAGGTACCGACCCACCAGCCCACCCACAGAACCAGGTCTCCTGAGGGTCAGGCTCCTCTTCCCTCGGTGGCAGCCCCGCAGGGCCCTCTGCTTCCTACAACCGCAGGTGACTGCCTATCCCCGGCGCTTTTCTCCAGGGTCCCGAAGTTTATCCTTCCCAAGCGAGAGCGAGGCCCCTCCTTTTCTCACAGGCTCCGGGCAGCCGTCAGGTCCGCTCCACCCGAGTCTCCACATCCCGCTTCCGGCCCTCAACCACCCTCCTTCCTTCGGTACCAGACCGGGTCACTTCCTTCTTCGCCCCCATATCAAGGCGCGAAGACCCCCATGTGCCGCGCCCAGGGACAGGGGACTCAGCACGGCGACCTGA
>NW_022902280.1:0-1370 GCF_012274545.1 Fukomys damarensis | reverse complement strand
AGTTTGATCCCAGGTACCAAAACCAAAACCAAAACAAACAAGCAAGATGTAGCAAGTAGGTTTCCTTCACATTCTTTGAATTTGCATATGGAGATATACTTGAAGCTGGCCCTACCCTTCAGCTTTTCAGATACACAAGGCAATAGCCATCCTTCCGTATAAACTAGTTTTTTCTCAACCTGATAAACTGATAGGGAAATGAATAGTTTTCAGTGTAGTAAGATTTTCCTAGAAAGCTTACCCTCCATTTATTCCACGCTCTCTTTATTCTGTAGGGAATATTATTCAGTCGCTTTCATGTCTATCAAGGTCACAAGCTTGCTATGGCTTCCTGGACCAGGCTATTTTCCCAAATATGTTCCTTGTCTTTGTTCTGTGTTCCACTGTCTCCCCTCCTCAAAAACCAATGTAAAAGTTAGTAGTCTTCATATACGAATGTGTGACAAGAAAATAATAAAAAGTATTGATCGATTATTTTTTCTTTATCCTCCCCAGCACCAGCCAAGTTTTCTACTCCAGGAGACAATTCTTAATATTTCTCCTCATGTTACTCACCAGGAGGAAAGGATATTATGTATTGTCTAGGATGCATGTCATTCATAGACTTCAGGGAGATGAAGAATGTAGGAAGTCATGGATACTAAATACAGAGGTAAAATCAGTAGATTACTGATTTTTCATTTTTAGTGTGGTATTTTTTTGTCCTTGTTATTGTTTTGTTTCTGGTGCTAGGAATCAAATCCAGGGCCTCTCTCATGCTAGGCAAGTGTTTTACCACTTAAATATACCTCCAAATGAGATTTGAATAGAGTAGGGATGTGGAATAGAAACTGAAGAAAGTTATTCTTGTAACTAAGTCTGCAAAGAAGTTGGCTGTTTGAGCAGAAAGTGCTGAGAAGAATGTTAAGGACCAACAAACACAGTCGGCCAAAGAACAATGCTAACCCTTCCTCTGCCTTAAATCATCTCTCTTCCATTTTCATGGGCTTTTTTCCCTGGGTTCCACTTGTGAAAGAAAATATGCAATAAATGCATGTATGAAAATACCACAAAGAAACCCATTGTTTAGTTAATGGGCTCATAATTATTTTTAAAAAAAGAAAAAAAGAATAGTGGTAGACAGAGACCTCACAAAGTCCCGCATTCCTTTCAACCACATAGCTTACTGTTTTTATGATGTATCTAAAGTTTTATTTCTGAGAAAAATGAAAATCTAGAAGTTAAGATGGGGAAATGGATTAGATATATAAAGGTGTAAGAGATGTATATTTCAGCCAGCTCCAAATGGAAAGAAAAACTTCATTTTGAGGCCAGTGAGAACATCAGCCTCCCTTGAGGCAACTCTGTATTCTGGTTCATCCAGAATAGTT
>NW_022902279.1:0-274 GCF_012274545.1 Fukomys damarensis | reverse complement strand
ATGAGAATGCAGAAAACAAGAATGGAGACTCAGAAAAGGACAGGGACCTGAAAGAAGGCCTCCTTCTCTCTCTCTCTCTGTCTCTCTGTCTCTCTCTCTCTCCCCCCATCCTCTTATCATTTTTAGCACTTCTGTTCTAACATCTCTTTCCAACCCCCTCCCTTATAAAAAAAATAAAACCTTTACAAAGATCAGCACCAGGCTAAATAAAACTGAAAACTGATTATAAGAAGGGAAAGAATAAAATAAGTTGATCGGGAGAGAACTAGGCAGC
>NW_022902278.1:0-202 GCF_012274545.1 Fukomys damarensis | reverse complement strand
GTGCAAATCAAAGCAACCCATCACTGAAGCAAAGAATTGTTTAAAGTTCCTGAACACAAAAAGCCCTTCCACAAAAATCATGGTCATGAGGCACCTACAAGATATGTCCAATTTGTTTAAATAGATTATATTTTAAATCACTTAGTTTTGAGTAAAATTTATTCTGCAAAAGAGGTAAGGATTCAGGCTTTGTAATCAGGCA
>NW_022902277.1:0-210 GCF_012274545.1 Fukomys damarensis | reverse complement strand
TGTTTTTAGAATATTTAAACTTTTTGATTATTGTATGTTTTGCTGAAATATTATATATTATGATTTCATATATATTTTGAAACACATTTGTGATATTCTTTAAGAATCAGTTTGTAGGGGACTTTTTTTCACATTACTACATATTTCTAGACTATGGTGAGATTCTATTTCCATACTAAAAATTGTCGCTATAATTTTATACTACATATT
>NW_022902276.1:0-2102 GCF_012274545.1 Fukomys damarensis | reverse complement strand
ACACACACACACACACACACACAGACACACATGGTAGGTTTAAACAAAGGATCTCTATATTACTAGATATGTGGTTTGTTACCACTTTTCCATTTGTGAAAAGTCAAGAAAAGTACAGATTTAACACCTAACTTTCCTCCTGCCCCACCCAATTGTTCACTGTAATTTACTTCCTTGGTATAATTAGGAAGAAAAACATTTTTAGTTCAATAAATTTCAGGAGTGGTACATGTTCAGCTGGTGGTACATGTTAAAGCTGTGTGCTTTAAAACATTGACCTGCTTCCAGGAGGCCAAGGTAGGATGATTGCAAGTTTGAGTCCAGCCAGGGAAAACTTAGCAACTAAGTAAGATACTGCATCAAACTAAATTATAGAAAAAGGGCTGGTGATACAGTTTAGTGTGAAGGCTTTGGGGCCAAAGGAAGACTATTTTTGTATTAAAATGTTTTCCTTGGTATGTAAAATCTAAAAAAGAGACAAGAAAGTAGAAGGGAGACTATAATTAGACATGAAGAAGGGAATCAAGGAGGAGGGGCAGCAAAGGTAGGTGATCGAGGGGACAGATATGAGCAGAAAATAAACATTGAACTCCCCCTCAAACGTGAAAGTAAGGGGGAGAGTGGGGCAAGGCGAGTTGATAGGGAGGGAGAGAATGATTAAAGTATGTTACGTGTATGTACAAACCTACCAGAAGGAAATCCATTAATCTGTAGAACCAATAAAAATTTGAAAAAAGATGTTATGTCTGAAAAATTCTTATCTATTCTCTTAAACTCCACAGGCATTGTAGTGATAGCAGAAATCACAGCATGTAGTGAGATTTATTCTTTCTTTTTGGGCTCTTGGCTCATGTTCACCTTGTTTTTGCTTAGGAATCCCTTGAGTATTTTTTTTCAAAGTCAAGTAAATCAAAGCATTGCCCAAAGATGGATTTATGAGTTTTCCTGGGGTTGTGGCTGTCACAAAATTCAGACTTTCGACCCTACTGTTTATCTCTGTGGTTTCCTTGCATGCTATTTGTAGGTGACACACCACAGCCCTTTGTATGGCCTAAAGACAAGGACAAAACCTTGTTTGTAGTGGTGACAACACCAGAAGCCCTGTAACCATTTCCCCCAACCACATGTTAATAGCTTTGACAGAAACCAGGTCTGGGAGGCACAGTTCTGGAAGGGTTTTGAATACTGAGTGCAGGAGTAGGATATGAGCGTGACTGCCCCCTTGGAAAGGACAACATGCTTATGGGAAAGTGTTGTTTGTTAAGTTGCTAATCATCAGGCTAGAGCTTCCTGGATTTCTAGGTTGCTGTTGATTCCAATTCCTGGGTTTCTCAACATCTGAAAAGAAAAAAACCCCAGATTTCCCACAGACCACTTATTAAATGACATATTACCTTCTGTGGTCACCTCAAACCCCAAGTAGGATCTATTAAGAAAGCAAAGTTTGCTTCTGCCTCTTACTTTTGAGTATGCATATGAGACACAAATTTTCTGGATATTATATTAGAAAATATGTAGAAAATCAAATTAAGAATAAAAGAGACAAATCTATTCTTTTGGATCTATGTTGCTTATCTTTGTGAGATATATCATATAGGATGATTTGGGTTCAATAACATGGGTAAATTACAGTTCTTGTTATATAGGAGTGAGTTTCAACCAGTGAAGTAATAATACCATTACTCCTATTTTACAATATGTAAGGGCCAGGGATTTAGCTCAGTGGCACTGCCCCTGCCTTTCAAGTACAAGTTCCTGAGTTTGATTCCCGGTACCACACACACACAGAAAAAGGTAGAAGGTATTTTACAACATGTAAATAAGGGCGCCCTGATTATTCTCCAGAGCCTTTTGTAATGAAAACTAACACTTGTTCAGTGGTTACCATAGAATGGACACTTTTCAATTTTTACATGCATTTTTTCATTAGGCATCATAATAATTTTGTGAGGTGGGAAACTTTAGCCTCATTATTAAATAAGAAAAATGAGGCATAGTCTAAGTTAGTAACATTCTTTTTTAAAATTTAATTTTATTACTACATATTTGCATTAACTCTTTTGGGAAGATACCTAGAAGAAGATAGCTGGTTTGAAAGGAAT
>NW_022902275.1:0-2711 GCF_012274545.1 Fukomys damarensis | reverse complement strand
TTTTTGGTTTTACTTAAAGATCTTGTTAAGCAGGTGAATATTTACTGAATCAGATTTAGAAATTGAGACAAAATTTTAAAATTTTTATACAAATTAAGAGGTCAGATTACAAGCAAACAAAATTAGAGAGGACAAATAATCAAGAAATAGGACTGAAAAGAAAATAAAAGTTTTAAAAGAGAGAGCAAGCTTTCAAATCAGAAGCAGAAATACATAAATGAACCTTAACAATACATGAAATTAGTCATGTAACCACACAAAATGGGTTTCCTCCAAGTGACATTTGAACACAAAACTCTACCTATATACTTCCCTTACTGTGGACAGAAAGGACTCCAGAGTAGTCTGAAACATTATTCAAAATCTTTTATTGTTAGTATAAATTTTCATATTATAGTTTTTGAAACTTAGGATTGAGCAAGTAATTATGTTAACATTTTTAATAACAGAAACTAGATTTCATAAACCTTATAATAACTTTCAATTTTACATCTTTAATTCTCTTATACTTCAGATAATTTTTCAAAAGTTATATAACAGAAGTTAGAGTGTTTCGGGTGTGTTGCATTACTGTCATCAACTTAATAAATGCATTTAGTGGATTTACTGATATTGATTGCAATTCTCTGCACACTTTGCAGTTTTGTTTTATAACATGAGTCTGGATGTGAACAGAAAGGCAGAGTCTCCATCAAGGTTTTACTTCTCTTCTAATGGAACTTCTGATGTCCTCGCAGGAAGCATACAAGTATCGAGCAGAAGAGCCAACTGCAGGACACATCAAGCACTTATGAGGGTAATGTAGTCTAGTGTTCATGAATACATAAATGTCAGTGTTGTAGAGTAAAAATCTATTACATCGACGTCTGAATCATGACCGGTCCCAGTTAAAAGATTTCACAAATTACCTGGGTGATTCAAAGTCCACTTTTCACAGCGTTTCTGTTTCACATTCAGCATATTTGTCTGTGTCATGACTTTGAAAGGTTTGCCTTTTCCTTTCTGGAATTGCTGATCTTCTGCCCCTGTTATCTACTTGCTTGGAAATGTGCACGTTAAACCACTTTGCTGAGCCTCATATCTGTCCAGGGTCCTCGGGGAGGTTCTTGGAGGACAGGCGAGTTAGTTGGTTTTTCAAACAACTCCAATGAAGCAGAATCCAATGTAACTGCATTTGGATTCTGTCTTGGTCTCCTTGTCAGTGATGTCAGTGGGAACATGAACAGTTGTAGCATGGTAGGGCTCATCTGTGCGCCAGGATAACAGCTTTCATGATGGTTTGGGGTATGTCCTGCCAAAGCATGGCCGATTTCATGTTTCTTTTATTAAAAGACTCATAACTAAACTGATCATCATGCTCCTAACATTGATCAAATTTTAGCATCTGAAGCAGTGCCACATCCTGTTCATTAGGGAATAGTGTACTTCACCAGCAAATCTATTGTTACAAAAAAATCAAGCTATTCTTAGATGCTCTTCCTGGGATTTCAGATTGTAGCCTCAGCTTAGAACTTAATTTTCCCTTAGATACTTACTCTAAGCAAACACAAATAAGCATCAAGATTCTGACACTATGCACTGCTACAGCAACAATCTCTGTGCTATTTGTCTATTCTGCTATTGTAAAGTTATTAGGTTGTAAAGAGCCAGAAGTATAGAATGATGTTAATGTAACCATCATTTACATGCTAGAGATTCAAGAGGTTCTTTTCTTCCAGTCCTTCATTAATGTGGTTCTACTTAGTCTATTTTAGAGACAACTACTAGACCATTTTAAAGGCAAACAACAAAACAAAAAAACAAAAAAAAAACAGTATTAGATGTTCACAAAGAAACATTGTGTTGAAGTGCAAAAGCAGCAGCAAATTGATCTGGTTTATTTAGTCTTAGGTTTCTTGGCATTGTTCCTAGTAATAAGGGATTATTCACATTGTATATCTTCAGTATTCTGAAGAATACAGATGTATTAATCTGTAGCAGAAATGTCAGTTCAGAGGTTTCTGTGTTCTGTTGTACATATACTTGTAGTGCTGCCCTATTTTGAAAGTAGCAGGATGCAGTTGTTGACTTTGGGCCATGTGTGGTGAATGTTGCACGCTAGCACTTAACACTGGTATTAGTTTTCTCCAGTATCTTTTTCCCTTCCTAAATTACCTTGCTTTACTTTGGGACACTTTTCAAACTCATGTAGAAAGGCAAAGGTCACTTCACACATCTCATCTGCAGCAAACCCTAGGAGGATGTAGAAAGCACAGAGCAAAGTGCTCCAGCCTTGAGTTCTGTCCAGGATCTCTAGCTGTTTCCCAGGCAGCAGTGGGACCATCATGGCCGCACTTCCTCTTCCACCAGTGCAGTAGCCTAAGGCATTGGCAGTTTAGCACTCCTCTGCATCCACGGTGGAAAGAAGTTCCTTTCTTCCTGTTTCACATTGTCCATTATATGATTAGGATCTTATGTACTATTATAATTCACACCAGAGAAACTATTCGGTATTCACACACGTGTGACTTATTTCACTTAAGAGTATAGTAAAAGTGGGAAGGGTAGGGGAAAGCTAACAAGGGAAAAGAAAAAAATATGAGAAAATGAAAAAATGGAAATGAAGTCTTTGTAAAGGGGGAGGGGAGGAGAGGTGAAGGGAGGGCAGGGACAAGGGTGAAAAATGAGAACCAAGACCTGTCATGTGAAGGTACAAGATCCCAATGATGAAT
>NW_022902274.1:0-217 GCF_012274545.1 Fukomys damarensis | reverse complement strand
AAAGTCAAAGAAATCTAATGAAATGGAGATTGTGGAAAGGATGTAACAATGACCCCAGACTAGAGGGCCACAGCGTGTCTAGGCTTCCACAGCCACTGAAGGTGGGAAGCGGATGGTTGTTCCATCCGTGCTACAGGACGGTCACCACTCAGATTTCAGTGCCCACCAATGCCCCCAGGCCATCAGCGGCAGCCCTGGCCAAGGTTGCAGAGGAAAA
>NW_022902273.1:0-215 GCF_012274545.1 Fukomys damarensis | reverse complement strand
GTAGTACAGTTAATATTTTCTATACCCAGGCCAGCATAGATTCATATTCTGGCTCCTCACAATCATCCTGGGTGGTAAGTGCTTATTCCCACCCTACAGTTCGGAAAAGAAATCCCTGGAGAGGTAAGATATTGTGTCCAGATGGGAAGAGGGGAATCTAGTCCAGCTTTGGGCCTGTGCTTTTGGCTTCTACCATACCCTGGACCTCCTCAAGC
>NW_022902272.1:0-421 GCF_012274545.1 Fukomys damarensis | reverse complement strand
ATTTAACCAGTACATGCATCTTCCTGGTCAGAGTTTGTAGAACAGGATTTGTTGGAGCAGCTGGAAGACAGAAGGTGTATGTCTAGACTAATATACTGCTTACAGAATTACTGTCGGATCAATTTGTCCGTGGTCTCATCTTGGGACATATGGTTGTAAAAGAGCTAGTGTCCATAAAGCTTGTGCTCAGATAGTCTGTGGTGTACATCATGGTTTGTCTGTCTTAGGAGTCCTCACTTAAGTCTTTCTTCAAGCCAAGCTTTGTGTTGTAAGTCTCAGAATCCCATCCATTGCCTGGTTGCCCATAGGGCCATTTTTCTGCTTCAAGTTTGTCCATGGGCAAGTTACTTGACCTCTCTCGCCTTGGTTGAGTGGGGACAGTAACAATAGCTACACCATGGAATTTTGAGAATTAAATGAA
>NW_022902271.1:0-201 GCF_012274545.1 Fukomys damarensis | reverse complement strand
GTACAATTTCTTTGAGGTAGACTCAGTCATTGGTACTTTTTACAAGGATCCTAGGTGTTTCTAATGTGAAGCTAGCATTCAGATCCACTGAACCAGACAAATGCAACCAATATTAAACATGACATCCACTTATAAGACGGTGCCACTGTGCTGCTGTCCCCAAGGTAAAAGTGAACAGGATAGGGTGCTGCAGAAAGGAGG
>NW_022902270.1:0-236 GCF_012274545.1 Fukomys damarensis | reverse complement strand
ATTATTATTACATTGTAATATATAATGAAATTATTAGTTTACCATAAAGTAGAATCAGTGAGATCCATGAGCTTATTTTTCCGCAACTAAGAGGTCTCACCCGGGGGTTGTGGGAGATAATGTCACTCAAAGCGTGTTCTCTTATATCCAGTCTATGCTGGAGTGTTATTTTTGTTGTCACTGCAGAAAGCCATGCTTCACATAGACATACAGAGATTTCAAGTTGTCTCAGATAT
>NW_022902269.1:0-1094 GCF_012274545.1 Fukomys damarensis | reverse complement strand
ACTTATTGGGATTTTATAGTAGGCATTTACAGAAAATATAAAGGAATGATGTGAGGTTTATGGTGTCATACTTTGAGGTTTCTCATATCCAGAGCAGTAACATAAAATTTTGCTCATTGTTGGAGTTCTGTTTATTCCAAAGCAGTGCAACTCTTAGCCAACATCCTAAATTCAACAATTTGCAGTATCAAATCTTAACAGTAGGTATTCATGATGTATTTGCCTCTTGGAGCACCTTTTCTAATTCAAATTTGTGGAATTTTCCTCATTTTTCCAAATCTTTTGGCATCAAAAGCAAGGGAAAACTAACAAAAAAGCTGTGAATTCAAATACGTTTCTTATTGAAAAAATATAGAAATATAATTGGAAAACTGAAATAAAACAATGGAAATATGAGATAAATGATTATGAAAAATGATAGCCCACAATGTATTATACAAGAAAAGGGGACAGTGAGAAATATAACACACTTTGTATCGAGTACATCAAGAGGATTTCACTGTGAAAATGCCACTTATACCAGCAGTCCCTCTTCACCTACAGAAAATATTACCTAGTAGAAATTTGCTTTTCTCAATCAGGTTCTGAAGCTCCATTCTCCCAGAATGAGCTGAGGTTGCTTTGCCCCCTCTGGGCTCTGAGCTCACCCTTCCTCGCTTGCTGTGTGAAAACCCTGGTCCCCCCGTTCTCTGTGTTAAACTCTGTTAGTCAGTAAGGGCGCAGTGGACAGGACAGGAAGACAAGGCCTGGAGAATTTTGTTGGCAGGCTCCTGCCAATGTACCTTCCTGGAAGCCAGCTCCTGTAGTGCAGACCCTGGTGTCCCAGTGGTCAGTGGTCATTCTCCACTGGCAAGGTCCTCTTGAGGTGCCTCCCTGTGCACGCCCCCAGAGGACACAGTGCCAGGCAGAGTGTTAGCTCATTTTGCCGCTACACACGGCACTGACAGCCCTCTGTCACACAGTGCTCAGTGGTGCCCTCCAGATCTCAGCTACGGTAGAGACCGAGGTTCTTGTGGGTCTTGTGTGTGTTCTGTGTCAACTCTGGGAGTACGGCTGCCCTTTCATAGCCACTCTTCCTGTACGTATGAAAGTTT
>NW_022902268.1:0-250 GCF_012274545.1 Fukomys damarensis | reverse complement strand
TTAAGCCTCTGGGACCATTTCCTACCTCCACAGGCATCTGTTAAGCAGGTTCGAGGTATAGCTGTTTAAAAGAAAAACAGAAAAATAACAATGCCAATGAATACTTCCACTTCCTCAGTTTGAGACTTTAAACAATCCACCCCACTTTAATATGACTTTTAAAGGGCAGGTTTGGTAATTCACACTCATGTAGCCAATAGTGTGATTCGTTATTTGGCCACATCATTGTCACCCAGTGATCAGTGAGGAA
>NW_022902267.1:0-928 GCF_012274545.1 Fukomys damarensis | reverse complement strand
GGGTAGGCAGGAGTGGCCTCAGTGCTGAAGCAGATCTGAGCCCATACTGTGGTCAGTTTACAGAGCTGCAGGCAGATGGGGCTCCAGGCTGCCAAGGCTGCCTGCCTGGAGGAGCTCAGCCTTCCCCAGCTCTTCCAGAAACCCGTGTCCCCAGGGAGCAGTCACTGGGAGGCAGCGGCCGGCTGCATCTGCTGAGCACCAACCTCTTGGCCTTGCTTTCCTGGACTTCCAGGGTCACTTTGGTGTCAGATGCATGTGCTGAGGCCTGCACAGGGCCCAAGGGAGAGGAGAGTATGCAGGTTGGGTCTGGGTGGGAGGACAGGGGCTGGGTGGTGTGATGATCATGGGGCTGACATTGCCCATAAACTTTAATCGATGTAAACTGGTTTTCGGTATTAAGCTTTATCGACCATTTAATACCCCTGCCAAGTCCTGAGCATGGGAGAGGCTACTCTGCCCCAGCCACCTGCTCAGAGTTGCTTGACCAGAGACTGCTCAGGGTGCTGGGGACATTGAGGTCTCCTTGGGGCATGGTGGGTGCTGGGTGGCTGGCAGGAGGGGCAAGCTCTGCCTTGAAGCTGGATGAGAAGCCTGGTGGCCTTGAGCAAGGCTGGGGTGATTCTGTCCTCCAGAAGTGGGTGCAGACTCGTTCCTCAGTGCTCCGCCCTGCTTCAGCTTGTATGTGTGTGGGGTCATCTATCTTCCGCAGATGGGGAAACTGAGACATCACAAAGCGGTCACTAGTCACAGATTTGAAGTAGCTGACCTGAGGCACTCAGTGGGCCTCTGTGGGACACACAGTAGTTTGTCCACGGTGGGGCACTTCCCACACTGTGGCAGTGAGAGTGGGAGCATCCAAGTGCTTATTCCAGACAGGGGGTGCAGCTGAGGTGCTCAGCATCCTGTCCTCCCTTGCCATGTAGACCCC
>NW_022902266.1:0-276 GCF_012274545.1 Fukomys damarensis | reverse complement strand
GAGGGCAGAAAGAACTCCCAAAGGGAGGTTGATCAGTACTCTCCAGAGTCCCCATCACTCACAATGTCTGAGGAAGCTTCAGGGACACAGTATGATGAAGTACAGAAAGTATTATAATTGAATTGTAACTGAATATTAAGTGCTATAAAGTTACAGCATGCGCAAATCAACTTCATTTGGACATGTGATGGCAGGAACTATTTTAAAGAGAATGGTCAGGAAAGGTTTCTTAATAATATTTCATCTGAGGATTGGAAAATGCTTGGGAGTTAAGTG
>NW_022902265.1:0-316 GCF_012274545.1 Fukomys damarensis | reverse complement strand
TCATTGTATAATTTAGGCTGTCCTTAAACTCATTGTGTAGCCCAGGCTGGCCCTGAACTGGTGGTGTTGCTCCTCCTGCCTCAGCCTCTTGAGTGTAGCCACCATACCCAGCTTCTTCATTTTATAAATTAAAATAATGAGCAACCCATGTAGGGCCAGATAAAGAGTAATTTTACATGTAGTGTTTTTCTGTATGAACTTAATTTTATCTGGCCCTTATTTTGGCTTTTAGAATGATATGGATCCTGTTTTTTTCTTTGTTTATTTTGGAGACAAGATCTCCCTGTGTTGGCCAGGCTGTTCCCAGCCTCCTGGG
>NW_022902264.1:0-247 GCF_012274545.1 Fukomys damarensis | reverse complement strand
TTATGATACATAGTAGGGACCATGCTTTATCAGAACTACATTTAATGATATTACTCTAGAATGCTCTCTTTCCAGATGATGATTAAGATGCTAACAAAAAAAATGGTGCCAGGTACCACAATAGCAACAGAACTTTGCTGTTTTCTGGATATTATTCTTTTCTTTGTTTTTCTTTTTGGTTTTGTTTTGTTTTTGTTTTTTTAATGGAGCGTGCTGAATGTCTATAATTTTGTTCAGATGACTGCAG
>NW_022902263.1:0-219 GCF_012274545.1 Fukomys damarensis | reverse complement strand
TTTTTGGGAGTAGGTTTTAACCCAGTATCTTCCTATTGACAAAGTTTTTTTGTTTGTTTGTTTGTTTTTAAGACAGGGTTTCATTGTGTTGCCCAGGCTGGCCCTAGACTCCTAGGTTTCAGACATACTTAAGCTTCAGCCTCCTGAGCCCCTAGTACTACAGACACATGCCTCACTGTGACCAGCCAAAGAAAGGACGTTTTCTTTTTTTGCAGTACT
>NW_022902262.1:0-227 GCF_012274545.1 Fukomys damarensis | reverse complement strand
TTGATAGCTCTTCTCAATTTTGGAAAACTTTGAACCTTGTCTCTTTGAATATTATTCTGCCTCACTCTCTCTCCTCTACCTTAAGGACTCCAATTGTAAGTATTAGACTATCCGTTGTCCCTCCTATATTGAGTACTATTTTCTTCTATTATTTTTACTCTCTATTTCTATCTAGCTGACTACTTTTCAACTATCGTCAATTTTACTGGTTCTTTCTTATGCTATTC
>NW_022902261.1:0-1705 GCF_012274545.1 Fukomys damarensis | reverse complement strand
AAAAAAAAAAAAAAAAAAAAAAAAAAAAAAAAAAAGGATATTTGGGGCAGGGTTTCCCTCTGCACTCTTGCCCCTCAGCAGGGGCTGTCCCGCACCTGTGGGAGGAGAGCCTCTGTCCCCTCTCCTGTCTCCTCTGTACCTGCCACACCACTGTCGCTGCTCTGCTCGGTGTCCGGAAAGCCCTCTGTCTGCTCTTCCAGGCAAGCCTTGGTCCTCCTCACCTCCGCTCTCCCTCTGCACCAGAGGAACTGGGGATGCATCCACTCCAAGTCTCAACCAGGATGCAAAATTCTGAATTTCAAATCTTGTATTTTGCTTTACTGGGGATTGAACGCAGGGCTTTCACACTGAGTGACATCCCCAGCCCTCTCTGCATTTCTAAATTGCTATCCAGGTTTCTCTGAGCTGCTAACTTCTTTCCATCCTCCGGCTTCAGCCCCTCAGAGCACTGCGATCAAAGGTGTGCACTGAAATCTCTGCTTCTCTGTGAACGGCCACATGAGAGCTCACATGTGGGGCCTGGCCACACCTGTGAATTCCGGGGGCACACGTGACAGAAAAACATCTCCTGCTTATTTCCTTTGTTGCTCAAGCTTTACTTTTAACCCAGGCCACCACGCGTGCGTCTAAGTCTCACGGTGAACCTGAGTGTAAGCGTGAGGGTTTGGGTGTGGGGCAGGTGGGCTCCTGAGGGAGCAGCAAGAGGTGGGCCTCAGCTGGACTGGGCGTGACCCCGAAACCCACAGCACCCGGCCGAGGGGCGCTGTGCCGGGCCCCCAAGAAGGGCTGAGAAGGCAGAAGAAAGGCTCCCAGGGTCCCAGGCCATCAGGCTCAGCAGGGGCCCCGGAGGAGACAAAGGACCTCAGACCCCAGGGCAGGAAATGGAGAGAGCACAGCCGGGGCTCAGGGACCACTCCCCTCCGCTCCCCTGAACCTGCGCAGCACCCCAGGGCCCCAAGCCCCACCCTTTGTTCTAAGGGGGACCAGCTACAGAAGGGAGGTAGAGATGCAGCGACTTTCTTCACCTGGAGCTCGTCGCGCTTGTGGATTGCGTCTCACACGGCCACCTCCAGCAGTGAGGCCTGGGAAAGGGCACGCGCCAGAGACGCGGCGGCCTCCCCGGCACCTGTCAGTCACGCCCCGGAAGTCCCAGGCGGCTCTTCAGAGCTGGCAGGCAGCATTTTATCCTCAAGCCCACTGCCTCTTTCCTTTCTGCAGGCACCAGCCCGCTTACTCTGAGCGCACCATCGCCTAAATTAGGCGTTGTTGCTTTTTCCCTCGCCGTATTCACATCTTGCTCTTTGTTCCTCTCACACAAGAACCTGGAAACCCACCCGGGCCCCCACCGTCCGTGGGACACTGGTACCGGCTGTGAAGCCACCCGGCTCCCCTTCGTAGGACAGTCAGCTCTCCGCTGCAGACAAAGTCACCTCATTTCACTCGCTGCATCCATTTAGAGCCATGAATCAAGGGCACGCAAAGTCCACATTTATAAGATCATTTTCTCACAGGTGATACCTGTAAGACTTGAATAAGCTAAAGTGACTCCATGCTAATAGGCCAGACTGTGCTTCTTCATATGCTAATTGCTACCTTGCCTAACAGCCCGCCCAGGAGCAAACGGTATAACAAAAGATGACTTTAAAACATTTCCTGCATAAGATAAGCAATGTGTTTGCAGTCTTGTTCTGTGAATTCCCTGACT
>NW_022902260.1:0-358 GCF_012274545.1 Fukomys damarensis | reverse complement strand
AAGACTAAAAGAAATATTGAGTTTATATTCTTTGCTTACCATGGGGTTTTCTCCTCCCTGCCTGTGAGCATGTGTTTCAGGCTGAGTTTCTACCTCACACAATTTCCTGTAAATTCTGTGTTGTCATTGTGGCAATCCTCTTCATAAACAGCCCCGGTCATAATCACCTCCTGACATTGACGCCCTCTGTAGTCCCCTCGCAATTCCATTAGGGTTAGGCTATGTCACTAGTGTAACGGTAGATAAGATTTGAAACATACAGCTTCTGCATCTCCTCTTAGATTGCTCACCCAGCGGAAGTCAACCATCTTGTTCAGGAGCTGTATGGAAAGATCCACCTAGTGAAATTGGCCAACCA
>NW_022902259.1:0-242 GCF_012274545.1 Fukomys damarensis | reverse complement strand
GCTGGAAAGGGGAGAATGAAAGAATGAAAATTAGAAATTTTTATCCAGAGAATGTGAGAAAGAGTAGAGAAAAAGGGACTGAAAGATCCTGTAACACACTAGAAGGATGTTCATAGCATTAGGTAACAGTAACAATAAAAACGGCCAAGAAATAGGAGTCAACAAAAAAAAGGAAACCCCTCAGGGGCCTCTCTCCAGCCCCCCTCCCCTGTCCAGGGATGTTTGCTGAGACTGTCTCTCGC
>NW_022902258.1:0-206 GCF_012274545.1 Fukomys damarensis | reverse complement strand
ATACCCCACTGTCACAAACAGGTCATCTAGACAAGGAAAAACAATCAACAACAAAATGCTCATACTAAAACAAGCCTTTGAACAAATGGACTTAACTGATGTCTACAGTGCTTCATGCTACAAAATAAGAATATACATTCTTCTTGGCTGCACTTGGGTCATTCTCCAAAATAGACCACATACTACCTCATAGGACATGTCTAAAT
>NW_022902257.1:0-1129 GCF_012274545.1 Fukomys damarensis | reverse complement strand
ACAAAAAAAAAAAAAAAAAAAAAAAGATAGAAGGCAAATGGAAAGTTGGCAGTACTTAAATGTCCCACAATTTCCGTAACTTGAAGCATCAAGACAAATTTTAAAAATACATTAAAACTTTTAAAATACATCAGTGAAAATAAACACAAGTTTTGGTTCATGTGATATAACTAAAGCAGTCCTAGAGGAGACATGTATAGCAATAAAGGCTTTCAGTGAGCCTTGGAAAATCTAAAATCAGTCATATGAACTCTCTCTCTTCAAATAGTTGAAAGTGGGGCCAGGGATTTAGCTCAGTGGTCCTGCGACCTGCCTCGCAAGTGAAGGTCCTGAGTTCGATCCCTGGTATCAAAGATAAATAATAGAGAAGGAAGAACTTAATAAAGCAAATAAGGTAGAAGTCAGGAAACAGTAAAACCAGAGCAAAGGTATTAAAATTGAAAGCAGGACAAAAAAGGTGGAGAAAAGCAAGTTCTTTGAAACTATACCAGTATTTCACAGGAGTGACAAAGAAAGAAGAAAACAAATACCCGTATTGGAAGGGAAGCAGGGGATATCATCCCCTACCCTGCAGACATTGAAAGGAATACAAGGAATAATTTGGATAACCCCACATATATAAATCTGACAACAGACCAAATAAACCAATATGAAGCATGACATACCCACTGTACAACCGACAATAATTTGAATAACCCTATAATTATTAAGGATATTGAGTTCATAATTTAAGAATTCATCCAAAAGCAATTCTACAGGTGGTTTCACTAGAGAATTCTACTAGTATTTGGAAAATAACACCAATTCTTCACAACAACTTCCAGAAAATAAAAGATGGTAAGATAGGAAGCAATATACTCTTATAGCAGAGCAAAACAAAGACATTACAAGAATTGAGAACTGCAGACAAATGTCTCTAGTAAATATGGACATAAAATTGTTAAAATATTTGCACGGGGAGCTCTGCAATATAGACAAAGCATTTTATGTTCCATTCTGGTGGGGAATAGCGCAGAAATGGTAACATTGGCCCCACATTTTAAATCAATGTTGGTGCCACCACCTGCCTTGCAAGTGCAAGGACCTGCGTTTGATCCCCGGTACCAAAAAAAAAAAAAAAAAAAAAAAA
>NW_022902256.1:0-268 GCF_012274545.1 Fukomys damarensis | reverse complement strand
CCCCTTCAGGCCTAAGAGAGTGGCCAGCAGCTCTGAGTGCACACAAGCCTAAACAACTCTGTACACTTGGTGATAGGTTTAGTTAGAGGTTAGAACACAAACACACTTGGCAGAGTGCTTGTGCGGTATAAACAGCAGTTTCTCCCAGGAAACAGCTTCTTTCACCAGTTAGGCCTTTCAAAGCAAAGCGATTAGTTTCCTGAACGTGAAGAACTCCACAGAGAAAGGTGCTGCAACTGTGTGAGTTTACCAGTGATGTCCACCTCTT
>NW_022902255.1:0-254 GCF_012274545.1 Fukomys damarensis | reverse complement strand
TCTGCAGTTTTTATGTTTAATTTTATTCGTGCGTTTTAGAAATACATGATGATCGCATTCATCATAGGGAATTTGGATCTGTACATGAAATATCTTGATCTTCTTTTTTTCCCCATTCCCCTCTCTTTCCTTCATTCCCTCTGATGGGCATTTGGGCTGTTTCCAAGATTTAGCTATCATGGACTGTGCTCCTATAAACGTGGATGTGCACATGTTGCTGTGCTGTGGTGCTTTTAATTCTTTCAGGAAGATAT
>NW_022902254.1:0-292 GCF_012274545.1 Fukomys damarensis | reverse complement strand
ATAGTTTGTGCATAAACCTTGTCTTCTTGTATGAAATGTGATCAGAATACATGTTGAACGTCTTACGTTTTAAAAAATTATTCCAGCAAAAGGCACGTTGCCATTAACCCTCCTGAAAACATTCCTCTTCACTTCAAACACACTTAGGCCATTGTTCATGCCACCTTTTGAAGCAGTTCTGGAAGAGAGCTGGGATAAGTATGTTCAAAGCCGGGGGAGTATTTTGAGAGGAGTTAATGGCAGTGTCTTTTACTGTGATCAATTTTTGAAAAATATAAATATTTGCCATGTT
>NW_022902253.1:0-211 GCF_012274545.1 Fukomys damarensis | reverse complement strand
CACTGAACAACAATCCAGTCACCACCGGCTCCTCTGATTCAAGCAGTTCAGGTCCCCCAGACAGCCAAGGCGTTCTGCTTCAAGTGGAAGGTGTTGGGCTGCAAGAGGCTGCTGGAGGTCCCCGGAGTCTCTTTCCTTCAGTTTTTTTTTTTTTTCTCCTCGATCGCAAGTGTTACAATGTATTGTTTTTAAAAACTTAGCTGTGCTAGGG
>NW_022902252.1:0-742 GCF_012274545.1 Fukomys damarensis | reverse complement strand
GTTATGAACAATTCAAGCCTGCTAAATGTTACTGAATAAAATCAGCCAGAAATAAGGACATATTCTGACCACATCATATGGCTTCCAGAAAAACACTTGTTCAGTGACACAAGTAATTATTTCATAGAGAAAATGTATATGCCATGACAATATGGTTTGATATTTCCCTATCTTCCCCCTTCAGAGTTAGCCATTAATCAGAAACAATCTCATGTATCTTAACATCATTCTTGTTCGTACAGATCTCAAGAAACTGTTTACAATCCACAGGGTTAAACAATCCTGTATCATTCATCAGGACTTGGAAAGAAGGTAATACCACTGGGTAAGCCTAACCCTCAAAAGGATGCCTGCAACTGCCACAGAAGTGGAATAATAAAGCTTTTCATCAACTTGCTGAAAGCCAGAGTTGTCACTAAACCATCTTCATGGGATGTAGCTTTTATTCCTTACATTGACTTGGCAGCCAGACCAAACCTCTATTCATTCCCCAACCACAACTGTCCTCAGTTCTCAGCTTGCAAAGCACTCTCCAGCATGCTGGCCACACTTGCGGGACCTTACATTCCCTTCCCAACTCAGTTTCCTTACTGTTGCCAATGGAAGGCTTTACTTGTCAAAATGGAACTGAATGGCAAAAACAATATTCAAATGTTAAATGCTATTTACAAAAATTACCTGACCTTATATTTCATGCTTAAAAGGATATTTCGTTTAATTTTTTCTATGTATTAGTATTGCT
>NW_022902251.1:0-427 GCF_012274545.1 Fukomys damarensis | reverse complement strand
TATATATAATTTGAATTTTTGGAAACTTTAACTGTGCTGTCAACTTTGGAATAAGTTATCCCAGTTTACTGTATTGAGTTGGCTTTGTACAGAAATTAACAGCCCTATTGGTCTAGAAATGTTAATTATTTTTCCATTTGTACAGGGGTAATGCACTGTATTAAATATGTAAGGTCTTATTTACATGGGTTTGATTACAGAAACTAAAAAAGTATTCTCTAAATAATGAAAAAAAGAATAATACAAGACTACAAGAGCAAGAAGCAATTTAAATATGTTCAGGGACCATTTTCATGTTCAGAATTAAGGATTATTTTAATTTTACATAATTGACTTTTCTCTTTTACTTTCCTTTTTAGTTTTTTTTTTTTAAATTTAAATTGAATTTATTGGTATATTCTAGGTAGACAGTACAGTTACATTCATT
>NW_022902250.1:0-350 GCF_012274545.1 Fukomys damarensis | reverse complement strand
TGGAAACAGCCCATTTGCCCATCAGTTGGAAACTGGATAAAGATGTGGCTTTTCTATAAAATGAAATACTACTCAGCCATAAAGCATGAAAAATTAGAGTCATTCATAGCAAAATGGGTACATATTGAGGACATACTCCTAAGTGAAATAAATAAGTCACAAATGTGTAAATACCAAGTAGTTTCTCTGGTGTGAAAAATTATAATAGTACATAAGATCCTAAAGGGATAATTAATAATGTGAAATAGGAAGAAAAGGGCTAAAGGTAGGGAAAGTGGGAAGGGTAAGGGAAAGGTAATAAGGGAAAAGAAAAAATATGAGAAAATAAAAAAATGGAAATAAAGTGTTTG
>NW_022902249.1:0-221 GCF_012274545.1 Fukomys damarensis | reverse complement strand
ACTTTCCAGCATTCTCCAGGCAGGCTGTTCACTTCATGATCTTACAATTTTTGCCTTCTTCATCCACTTTGTCTGTTTCATAATTGTAATTTCACAAACACTATAGAGATCCAACACTATCCATTTTGGGTGAGATATCTATCCCAAGCATAAAAAGAGAGGGAGGAAATTAAAAGTTAAATTAGTTGTCAGCTATACACAATATGACAAGAAGCATGAAG
>NW_022902248.1:0-230 GCF_012274545.1 Fukomys damarensis | reverse complement strand
ATGGTTGTGCTGCCCCTCCAGCTACTATGCACACCTAGATCAGCCCCACCACTTCACTATCTCGCCTTCATTGCCCTCCTTGAAGCTCCTAAACAAGCAGCCCTCCAATGACTATGTCACCCCACAAGGGTAAGAGATGATAAAATAAAAATCTCTCCCTCAGCCTCTCATTGCCCCACACCTGCCCCTTTTCAGCAGGCAGTAGCTACAGAAGAGAGATACTTCACCCC
>NW_022902247.1:0-308 GCF_012274545.1 Fukomys damarensis | reverse complement strand
TCAGGGTCCAATGAACACGAAGCCTTACCCTCTGTCACACACTACACTACACGGGGAGTCCAATGAGGAATCCGATGCAGCGCCTAAATGTGGCTCTAACGCTAGGCGATGGTCCCTCCCTCCCGATTCAGTCAAGGCGGCAAGGCTCCAGTCCGAGGGAAAACCACGGCACATCCGAGCTTCACAAAAGTCACTGTCCTCACCTTACCTCTCACGCCCAAATTCTCTGCTGTGTGAATTCCTTTCGTGTCGTGCTCCCCTGTCCTAACCCTAACCCTAAGCCACCACCTGATTCCTACCTTCCCAGA
>NW_022902246.1:0-227 GCF_012274545.1 Fukomys damarensis | reverse complement strand
CCAATTATGGCCCTGCACAAAGGCAAGAAGGAAAGACTGAGAACATCAATTTTGATGATGAAAACTCAACAATAATAAATCTTCACATTAAAAAAAGAATACAGTCATTTCAGGTTTGTGACTCTATCCTTTATTTATTTATTTATTTATTTATTTGGGTACCAGGGATCGAAGTCAGGCGCTTGTGCTTGCGAGGCAGGCGTTGGAACCACTGAGCCAAATCCCTG
>NW_022902245.1:0-243 GCF_012274545.1 Fukomys damarensis | reverse complement strand
ACATCCAAACTTCATAAAAGGCACTGTCCTCACCTTCCCTGTCGCATGCAAACTATGTGATACATGAATTGCTTGTGAATCACCCTCATCAATCCTATCTCTAACCCTACCCCAAAACCTGATTCCTAATTACCGATAGGGCAGAAGGTGAGATCCATCACTGTGACTAAGCCTAAGGCTACATTTCCTGCTGGTACTAACTAGGAAACCCAAACCCAATATTCAGGTAGAGAAATTCCAATC
>NW_022902244.1:0-656 GCF_012274545.1 Fukomys damarensis | reverse complement strand
GCAGGAGTCTCTCACAGCCAGTGCAGACAGGCAGGTAGTTACGCATCTACAACCTCCCCAGAGATGCTACAGAATCCCCAAACTGCACTGGAAATGAGAGAAGGAGTGAATGTGGCCTTTGCCTGAGATCTGCACCTCCTGCAGCAAATTCCGGGACCTCACTGGCAGCAAGCAGGACTCATCACACACTGGCACCTGGAAAGGAGGCTGCACATTTCTGTTCTCTGTGCCAGATCTACAACTACAGGCAGAGCATTCAATTTATATGCAACCACACTGCACACGGGAGGCCCTCCCATGTTCACCCTGTTCATACAACCGGCTGTTTCTTCTCTGGAGTCATAACAGTATTAACTGCAATCACCACAGATGCAAACATAGAAAACACTTGGAGGCTTTTCAGCAACACACTGGAGACTTTACAAATTATAAATGATCATTTCTCTCCATGCTGGGTTGTGGCTGCCTTCGTCTTCAGAGATTTGTTTTACCCAGTCAGTACTTGCTACTGGCAAACAAACAAGACAGATGCTGTGGGACTAGGGTCCTTGTGAGTTCACTAAGGAACCTGACTCTCTTGCCCAAGGAATTCTGATCAATCACAAAGCCTGGCTGCACCTCCCAGCATGTCAGCCATCCCAGGGGAAACAGACAAA
>NW_022902243.1:0-1729 GCF_012274545.1 Fukomys damarensis | reverse complement strand
AAAAAAAAAAAAGTACTAAAAATAATAGACAACTTACCTCACTATTTACAATCACTAGCATGTCAGGCAATAGTGGTTGTCAGCTTTTTAAAAAGTTTTTAGAGCACACTTTTGTAGGCTAGAAAATGATCATAGAAATACCTTTATTTTGCAACTCAGTGGTACATAATGAATATCATAGTCTAATGAATATAATAGACAGACATAATGGATACAACCCCCTTTGATACTTTTCACCAACTACCTTGAGAAATATTAGACTTGTGGTAGGCTCCTACAATATATATAGCCTTTAAAATAAAGGTGAAAAGCCTAAAGAAATCTCCTTATAGTGTGAAAAACTGAAAGTGTAAACAAGACTCAAATTGTATAACTCAAAATGTGGAAGAGGAAGCAAAGGGCAAAAGGTGTAGGGGAAGTAGGAAGGGTAGGGAAAAGGAAAGAAGGGAAAAGAAAAAAAAAGGAGAAAACCAAAGCAATGGAAACAAAGTCTTTGTGAATAGGGAAGGGAGGAGGGGGTGAAGGGAGGGCAGGGGTGAAGGGAAGAAATGAGAACCAAGCTCTGCCATGTAAAGGTACAGGATCCCAATGGTGAATACAACTGCACTGTGTACCTAAACAGTACCAATAAGCTCAATGAAACAAGAAAAGAAATCTTACATTGTTTTCCCTGTGCATTTGATTGGAGAAAGACTTGACAGATCTTACTGAAGCACTTGTTCTGTAAATTCCACATGAAAGGTGAGTGACCTGCACTGTAGCCCAATGGAAGATAAAGCAACGGATGCTCACCTGAAGATGGTGTCCGAGAAATCCAGAGGGAAATGTGCTACTGCACTATGGTTCTGACCTGCAGCTGAATCAACACAGTCCGTAAAATTCTCATGAATATCTAGGCTTCGCGAGCGACGCCTTCCTGGCAAAGTTTAAGGGCTGTGTCCATTCCTGACCGTTTTCCAGGTGTGTATCTTTTCCTTGTGAATGGCATGATGGGCTCAGAAAGATGACTGCAACTGCTTCTTAGAAGTGCAGGGAGGAAGAAAGGCAGATGAGCTATACACAGTTTTGCACTTAAAATGAACGCAAGGCTTGACACGGGTGAATTAGCTGCATTATTTGACAGTTAAATTGCAGATCTTTGCTGTAGGGTGTAAGAAAATTATGCTACAGTTAAAAATGAGCTTTCTTAAGCTCCTAACTAGCCTTGCCACATGTCCACTGTGCATCTGTGATTTTCCTTCAGAAGTAGATGTGGTTAATGAAAGTAGTTTTCTGACTGTAATGAGACACTGAGTATATGTACCTTATATAAAAAAATGAGTACTATAATCATGCTGTCAAAATATGAAGGAAGATAGTTACTGGTCATTATACCCATTTGATGAATCAGCAAGAACAGTTTTGGGAGCAGGACAATGCTTGAAATCAGAAAAGGACACATGACTGTGACAAATGGGAGAAACTGCAAAGATGCTACCAGGGTCTGTGTGTTGCACTGTTTTATGATAGAGACTTTAGATGGTTTATGTTATTTAATCTTCATAACAATACAGAGAAGTGAGTGGTAACAGTCCTCTTCTGGCTGGGTAAACCTGAAGCTCCAAGAAACTGTTTATATATTCATTTGGTGTTCTGTGGACATCGAGGAAGAAGCCTGGGATTTGTCCAGAATTATAGTTTACTTGCCAATCTGTGCTGTTTTCACGATCTGTACATGGGCACCTGCTCT
>NW_022902242.1:0-519 GCF_012274545.1 Fukomys damarensis | reverse complement strand
CTATCAATATGCCAAAGGTGCACAATCCTACCACATTCATGCCCATGTTTCTCATTTAATAGTTCACAAATAAAAACAACCCCCCCACATATACACAATACATATTTTCTGCAATACAATATATGCTTAGGTATAATAAAATAGTGCAGTGATGTGTGGAATGTTGGATTTGTATAATAGAAAAAACAAATATCATCTTTGAAGGAGTTGGAGAATTTGTAAAATGTATCAGATACTAAATGATATTCATGATTAAGTATAGTTATAATAAAATTTACTTAAAAATTAATATTCATCATCAGTAGAATATAAGTACAAAGATATATTGATAACATAACAACATTTATCTTAACAAATTTCCAACCAAACAAGCTGTAGTGACAGAAAAGGAAGTTTGTAGAAAACAGAGATGAAAGAGGAAAATGACACATGGACCTTAATACTTTTCATACTACGCATATATACAGATTTCATAAATTCTCCAATAAAAAAGCAAAGAAAATGAGAACCAAAATAACT
>NW_022902241.1:0-260 GCF_012274545.1 Fukomys damarensis | reverse complement strand
GTATCAGAGTTAGGATTAATGCCAGTGTCAGCATTAGTGTTAAGAATAGTGTTGGGGTTCAAGTTCCCACATAGTGTGATGCAGTAATTAGGATTAGGTTTAGGGTTAAGTTTAGATTAAGGATAGTGCTTAGGTGCAATAAATGAAGTATCACAATGCAGGAATGAGGGTTAGGTGTAGAGTTTGGCTTTAGATTAGTAACACTGTCAGTGTGCAATTACTCAAGTATAGGAGTGCGGGTTAGAGTTAGGATCAATGTT
>NW_022902240.1:0-341 GCF_012274545.1 Fukomys damarensis | reverse complement strand
CACCAAATATCAATGCCCCCAACTATATAAAACAAACATTAAGTAACATGAAAAACCAAATAAGCACTAACACAATTGCAGTGGGGGATCTAAATGCCCCACTGTCACAAATAGACAAATCATCTAGACAAAAAATCAACAACAAAATACTTGAATTGAACCAAGCTTTTGAACATATGGACCTAATAGATGGCTATAGAGTGTTCCAGCCCAGAATATATATTCTTTTTGGCTGCATATAGGTCATTGTCCATGATAGACCACATACTAGCTCATACAACAGATTTGAATAAATGTAAAGGAAACAAAGTTTTCCCCTGTATATTACCAGATCATAGTGC
>NW_022902239.1:0-214 GCF_012274545.1 Fukomys damarensis | reverse complement strand
GTATGTTCACCAACTTCTCTATTATACTTCCCACCAGGAAACAGATAGTCAGGAACATCATGGTCTTTTCACCACACTGGACTTCTTTCTGACAGATCAGAACCTAGGATCCACATTTGGACCATCCATGCCTCACGCCATACAGCTCATATTTTCTACTTTTCACTTAGAACCTGATACATAGTTCATCTTACAAGGATTGTACATGTTTAAG
>NW_022902238.1:0-274 GCF_012274545.1 Fukomys damarensis | reverse complement strand
GCATAGCACAGAGAAAACACTGAAGAAATAGTAGCACTTACAGAGACAGCAAAGATGACTTCATACCCCGCTGGATTGGCGCACTTCTCTAAAACATGGCAAGAACCAGTCGGCCAAACGACAAAGCAGTGCAAGTGTTGAGAGCATCAATAATGAGCGTGTGCTTAGTGCTTTTTAGTTTTCAAGGTTCTTTACATCCTTTATCCCACTGAAACCGTCGACTGAGACTACAGTTAGGAAAAGACTGATCAGAAAAGCTTGTATCCTCAGAAGC
>NW_022902237.1:0-225 GCF_012274545.1 Fukomys damarensis | reverse complement strand
TCTCTCTCTCTCTCTCTCTCTCTCTCTCTCTCTCTCTGCTTCTAGCTGCCACAAGGTGCTCAGCAGCTCCAGTCAACCTCAACTTCTTGCCATAAGGCTCTGCCTCAGCGCAAATCCCAGAGACAATGGAGCCAGACAATCATGGACTGAAACCTCGGAAAACATGATGTCAAAATAAATCTCTCCCTCTTTAATTTGATATTCTCAGGTATTTTGTCATAAAAG
>NW_022902236.1:0-8199 GCF_012274545.1 Fukomys damarensis | reverse complement strand
GTTGAGAAAATAGCTAGACTTTATTATTTCTGCTAAGTTGTATATACATTTATCTCACAGTAGCGTAAGAAACAATTTTCTATATAGGCAAAGCCCCCAATAAATTTACCCATGAGGTCAGCAAATCCTCCTACTGGCAATCGGCAGGCTCCAGTAACAAACTGCACAAGTCTCATTCTCTTCTCATTATCAATTTCTTTAACAAACTGTTAAAATCACATTAAAAGAGATATGCAGGTCATATGTTACATTAAGCTCGCTGAACAAGGAAAAGGATTTCAAACTTTAACTGAACCCCTGGTGTCACCTGCACTAGTAACTTTACTCAACACCGTGGAAGGGGGGAGCATTTTCATGTTTTGTCAAGTCCCTACCAACCCTTCCCCTACATAAATCTCAGGATGACATTTTTCTGAATCTATTTTTTTTGGTACCAGGAATCGAACTCAGAACCATGCCCTTGCAAGGCAGGCACAGTGCCACTGAGCAAAATGCCAGCTCTTAGGATGACATCTTTAAAGGAAATGTTCCGTGGGCATAAGAAATCCTTATTCAGGCAGTTTTTGAAGATCAGCTCTTCTTGGGGTTCCCCTGCTCTGCCACTTAAGCCTGGCTGTCCTATAGGACATTCATGTGAATACACAGTTTGCGTCTGTATAGACTTTTTGGTTTTATGAACAAATGAAATCAATCTCATGAAATTCTGTTTCAGATATAACCAACAACTCCCTTTTCTCCATGTTCTTTAGGTTTTGGTTGATGCTACATATAGGCAGAATTATGCAGCTTTTATCTCCTATAATTGAATCAAAGCGTTAGGTTTCTGGCTGGAATTGCTAGCCAAGCTAAGCCAAAACATTTTTTGCAAGCAACAGCTTCTGTTGTTTCACTACTGTAAATTATTTTAAAATGCTAACCCTATTTGTTATAGCTCAGTTCATTTCTTGAGTTTGTCATATGAATTTCTTTCCATGGGTATCAGACTATTTAAAAACTATCATAAAATATTCCTAACACAAAATTTATCATGTTTATGATTTTAAGCGTGTAATTCTATGACATTAAATACACACTGCTGGGTCAGGGATGTAGCTCAGTGGTGCAGCACCTGCCTGGCAAGCGAAGGTCCAGAGTTCAATTTCTGCTACCGAAAAAACCACACTGCTGTTTAACCACTTCTTTTTTTCCCCCCATTCTATTTGGTCAAATATAGTTTCTTCCCCCACCCCATTAAGATTATTGGTACATTTAAAGCAAACAATACTGTTACATTTATCATTGGGATCTTGAAGATATGACTTGGTTCTTCTTTCTTCCCCATACCCCTGTCCTCCCTTCACCCCTTCACCCTTCCCTATTAACCATCATTTCTGTTTCCAGAACTACTTCATTATCCTAAAAACTGTGTACATATTAATTATAACTTCCCAGCTCCCTACTACATTCTATTCTCTACCTCTACAAATTTGTCCATTCTAGGAACCTAATATAAGTGGAATAATACTTGCCTTTTGTGGCCGGTTTATTTCATTTCTTTCTTTCTTTCCTTTTTTTTTGAGACAGGGTCTCTCTTTACAGTGCAGGCTTGCATTGAACTCATTAGGTAGCCTAGGCTGGCCTTGAACTTGCAGCAATCCTCCTGTCTCAGCCTCACGAGTGATGCGATTACTGGTATGTGCTCCCATGCCCAGCTAGTTATTTATTTCATTTCTTTGAAAATTTGTAATGTTTTTGTTCACTGCTTCTTTTTTTTTTCCTCTTTGAGTCAGGGTCTTGCTACGTAGTTCAGCCTGGCCTTGAACTTGCAGCAATCCTCCTGCCTCAGCCTCTGAAGTGCCGGGATTACAGGCATGCACCAGAGCGCTCAGCTGTTCACTGTTTCTTGAATACTCCTGTGTGTGTGTGGCACTGAAGATTCAACCTGGAACCACTTGCATACTAGGCAAATGCTCTACCACTGAGCTATATATACCCCAAATCCAAAATTTATAATGTCTTAAGTAAGGTTCATTTATGTTGCCACATATATAAAAAAATTTCATTACTTTTTACGGCTGAACAGTATTCTACTATACATGTACACCACATTTTGTTTATTTATCCAATGATAGGCATATGGGTTAATTTCACCTCTTGGTGATTTTGAGTAATACTGCTATGAAAGCTGATATAAAGAATGATCTGTTGGGGGGGTTCTCTGCTTTTAATTCTTTTGGAGTGGAATTGCTAGATACGTTATGATTCGTTTTTGGAAGCACTGCCAAATTATTTTCTGTACTGGCTGATTATTGTACTCTCACCAGCAATACAAGATGATTTTAATTTCTGTACATTATCACCAAAGATTATTCCTCTCTTTTCTTTTTTATATAGTACTACTGCGTATACAGTGGTACCTCACTGTGGCTTTGTTTTCATTTCCTTAGTGACTAATGATTTTGTTTATCTTTTTATGTTTTTTAGAGATACCATTATGATTCTAAGCCAAGGTCTTGAATTTAGCTACCTGAACATTATATAATTCCTTAAAGAAGTACAACTGATAAAAACCTTACTGACAGTTATTTAAAATTTCAAAAACATTTAAATCCAGTGTAGGTGAATCTTCTGGAATTGTCTTTTACTCGAGGCAAAGCTACAAGATATGTGTTCCTTACTTAGTAAAAGGATGCTGTTCATTTCTATACTTTGATTTATTATGATGTACAGAATAGACTGAAGGGCCTACATTTACTGGTGCATTTTGTTCTGTGGTAAATTCTAAAAAGTTATGTTGTAACTATCAATAGAAATAAATTTAGAAACAAACCTGCCAAAACCACATGATTTTTTTGCTTGTCCTAGTGTAATGACGGTAGATGGCATGTCTTTGCCAGTCATTCAAATCAATCTCTTGCATGCCACATAAAAGGACCTTTAGGGATGGTAAAAACAAAAAACTTTAAGATAACTAGAAAAATGCTTGACAGGTAAGAAAATACTAACATTAAACAGCTTTAAAAAGTTATTCATCAGTAGCCTTCAGCTTTTAACTGTACATCAAGAATTACAGTCTTTCCTGTTTCTGCCTACGCGGAGGCAGCTCATATGACTGAGAAGTCCCACAGTTGAGACTTTTCTTTATTGAGGACACCCCTGGCGGCTCTGCAGCTGTCACCATGCCACGAAATGAATATATTGAATTACATCGTAAGTGTTATAGGTATCGTTTGGATTACTATGAGAAAAAGAGAAAGAAGGAAAATTGCGAGGCTCATGAATGCTCAAAGAAGGCAAAAAAATGATTGGCCTGAAGGCTAAGCTCTACCATAAATAGCACCATGGGGAGAAAATACAAATGAAGAAGAAGACTATCAAGATGCATGAAAAGAGAAACACCAAACAAAAGAATGATGAAAAGACTCCTCAGGGAGCAGTATCTGCCTATCTGCTGGACAGAGAGGGAAAGGCTTGGACAAAACTACTTCCCGACATGATTAAACAAAAACCGAAAAGAAAAGGCGGGAAAATGGGAAGTCCCTCCGCCCAAAGTTCATGCCCAGGGAGAGACAGAAGTATTAAAAGTTATTCGAACTGGAAAGAGAAAAAAGGCCTGGAAGGGGATGGTTACTAAAGCCTGCTTTGTTGGAGATAGCTTTACAAGAAAACCACCTAAATATGAAAGGTTCATGAGGCCAATGGGCTTACGTTTCAAGGCCACCTTTTGCCTGCCAATACTTGGTGTGAAAAAAAATCCTTCATCACCACTATATACAACTTTGGGTGTTATTACCAAAGGTACAGTGATTGAAGTGAAGGTGAGCGGATTGGGCCTTGTGACCCAAGGAGGCAAGGTTATTTGGGGTAAATATGCCCAGGTAACCAACCATCCTGAGAATGATGGATGCATCAATGCGGTCTTACTGGTCTGACAGATGTTTCATACAATAACTTCTTACACTTATTGAAGACTACATACCAATCAGGAAAACTACCATTACTGTGAATACAACCAAATAACTTTCATAACTCCAGTCATCAAGAGAACTATGTATTAAATTGTAAAACCATCAAAATGGCCCAGTTTTACAAACTGGTCTTTTACTTGGGGTCTGCTAAGAGCTTAGTGAGATTGAAGCAGTGAAAAAGTAAACATCAGTTTTTGCTTTAAAGAGTGGGTATTCGAGTGGGTATTCAGCAACACAGATCTGTCATTCCTGAAAAAGCCACCAATAATAATTGAAAATGCAAGTAAAGATCAATGCAAACTTCATTTGGGGGTCTATGGCTATGAAATTTGCTGAAGTCTGTTCTACCTCCATCATTCATTTGTCCTAAAAAAGGTAGCATTAAGAAACAGTAATGTTTAAATTTACTCAATACAGTATATTTACAGTACTTTAAGAATGGCATTAAAAATGTGCTTAGCTAATTCCAATTTAGTTGCACTGATGCCCTGAAAAGAAACTTTATTTGCAGTTAAATAATATAGAAAGGTCATGTAGGCCGGGCATGGTGGTGCACACCTGTAATCCCAGCACTAGGGAGGCTGAGACAGGAGGATCGCTGTGAGTTTGAGACCAGCCTGGGCTACACAGTGAGTTCCAGGTTAGTCTCAACTACATAGTGAGACCCTCTCAAAAAACCAAAAAACCCAAAAATTAAAGGGGGGGGTCACATTAGGGTTGTAACTGAAATTATGCAATCTGAATTAAATAAATCATGGCTTGAAAAAAAAAGAATTATATTTACATTAGAGTTGCCACATATGGTATCTTACATAAAGTCAGAAAATAGGTTATTTAATTGTAGGTAATAGTAACACTCGTTTTGTTTTGTTTTTTGTTTTTGTACTGAGAATTTTGTACTTAGGACCTTGTATTTGCAAGCCAGGTGCAGCACCACTGAGGTAAATTCCCAGCCCAGTAATACTGTATTATTAAAGGTAGTTCTCTCTTTTTAATATTAGGATAATTTATGGTCTTCTTTACAATTAAACATGCTTCCAAACATCTTACCAGCATAAAAAACCACTGTCACTGCAAAGATGAGAAAGTAGATACCTGCAGACATTTAGAAGAATGAAATAAGGAAATAATGAAAAACTTATTACCTCTAATTCCTTTGCATCAAAATATTGCAAATACTGCTGGGGAAGAATTTCATTAAAACCTTCGAAGAAAGCTTGTGTCTGCTCTTCAACACCTCGAGACAACCTCCACTCAGCTACCATTCTGGCAAGCAGATATGAAAAAATTGTCAGGATATTTAAATTTTACCTTTAAATTCTGAGAATAGAATTTAAAAATTTTAAACTTTATTATGAAAAATCGAAACACAGAAGTAGAATATAATAAATCCTTTTCTATACAATGTCTGAGCTTCATCAAAATACCAATCTGATGCCCAACTCATACCTTAAATATAATTTCACTAAAAAAATATTTCAGGGCTGGGGATTTAGCTCAGTGGTTCCACCGCCTGCCTTGCGAACACAAAGGCCCACGTTTGATCCCTGGTACCAAAAACAAGCAAAACTTAAAAAAAATAAAATAAAAAAAATGCAGCCAAGTATGGTGGCGCAGCCCCGTACAAAGGCCCACGTTTGATCCCTGGTACCAAAAACAAGCAAAACTTAAAAAAAATAAAATAAAATGCAGCCAAGTATGGTGGCGCAGCCCCATAATCTCAACACTCTGAAGGCTGAGGTAGGAGAATTGCTGTGAGTTCAAGGACAGCTTGGGCTGCATAATGACTTCAACACCAACTTCAACTACAGAGTGAGACCCTGTTTCAAAGGAAAAGAAAATCAGGTTGCCAGTAGTTTGCTACCTTCTTCCATGAACTGTTTTTCCTCTGCCATGCCACTCCGCCTTGGAACCAGCCAACTATGAATTGAAGCTTCTACAAATGAATGCCCCTCCATATAGAACATTAAAATTTCAAACACTACATTGCTACCCCACAGGACCAGTGCTAAACAGTGGTATTATAAGGAAAATCTATGCTACATGGGAAATGTCTAGCTGTGGTTCCATACAAGTGTGCAGTGTCATCATTAGCTGGTGCTCTTGGAGAATTCAAACATACTCAAGATCCAGATACTCAGGCCATCCCAACCCCCGCCTTTGATACAGGGGATTGAACTCATCCCTGACCCTCCTCAATTTTTTTGTTGTTGTTGTTGAGACAGGATCTCACTCTATAGCTCAGGCTGGCATGGGAATTCACTATGTAGTCCAGGCTGGTCTTGAACTCATGGCAATCCTGCAGTAGGAGCCTCCTAAGTGCTGGGAATACAGGTATACATCACCATACACAACATGCCCCACTTTGTAAAATGGGAACTATCTCAAGAATGTGGACCTGGATCCCTGAACTCAGAGCAGTCAAGAATAATTTTAAGGAGGAAAAAAAAAACAATTTTACAACCAGAATTTTCAGCATCTAAACAACTTTTATCAACTAAAAAGAACAACTCAGAAAAACACACTGAAGTCGAACTATGTAAATTTCTGGCTAAGTAGATACCTGACTTTCATATTCTAATTGGGGACATAACAGGACTCCTGGGAGATGTAAAGCAGAGCCATCGTTCTATCCCGGAACTGTCTGATGAAGCTTACCCCAACTCACATGCTTTCCTACAGGTCGTGCCCTGGGTTAATGGACACCCTTAGAATAAACAGAAGAACACATCATACAGCTCTGTCCACAGCAGTTCCCTAACATTCCTAAGCTTCATCCTGTCTGTCATGTGCGCTTGTTTACAAATTTTCTTGAGCACTGGTGCTAACAGTCTTATTAATATCAATATGGAGTCAGTCAGTTTTTTATTATAGTAATACTGAGTAAGATGGGCTTCAATCCTGAAGACAGTAAATGCAGTAACTATAACGAGGAGTTAAATGAAAAGCCCTGGGATTCAACAGAAAAGAGTTGGAAGCAGAAGGAACTAAGTTCGAGCCCAGCTTGGGCAACTCAGCAACATAGGAGACCCTGTCTCAAAATAATAAAAAGGCTGTGATGTATTTCAGAGTGTGAAGATCCTGGGCTTAATCCCTGGAACTGCAAAAATAAGCAAAATAGCCAAATGTAAATTCTTGAATAAAAATTTTATTAGGTGGACTTAACAGGAGAAAAGAGCAGTGAATTCAAAGGCAGATTAACTAATTAAACAGATAAACTAAAAAGAAAAAAAAATGGAAACTGAAAACTATGTAATGATATTAAAGGTTAAATATATGTATAACTTAAGTCTTTAAAGCAGCACGGAGGGAAATGAAGCATAGAGAATATCCAAAATTTTTCCACAGTTGATGAAATGGCATCAACCCATATACAAAGTCAGAAATGACCAGGATAAATATAAATGATAACTAGTTACATAAAAAATCAAAGTTCAAATATTTTTACGCTTTTTTTTTTTTTGTACCAGGGATCAAACTGCAGTCCTTCCACTTGCGAAGTTGGCGGTGGAACCACTGAGCTGAATCCCTGGATCAAAGTTCAAATCTTTTGAAAGCCATACATTTAATTCAGAAAAACAACAAAAATAATGGCTCATGGCATCAAGAACTGTAAAGGTTAAACAATGGAATGATAAACCAGGTTTGGTGACACATGACTGTAATCCTAGCACTTAGGAGGCTGAGACAAAAGGATGGCCACAAGTTTGAGGCCAGCCTGAAGTAAGTAGTGAGACTATCTTAGTAAGAAAAGAAAAACGTTTTAAAATAATATTTTAAACAAATTAATTTTTAAAGGGATAGATTCATCCCGACAAGCATTTTAGTAGTTAAAACTGTGCAGTTTTAATTAAGGGAAAACTGGGCCAGAGATGCAGAAACTGGAACTTAAGAATAACCAGAGCCGGATGGAGTGATGCACACCTGTCATCTAAGTTACTCAGGGTATTGAAGTAGTTGGATCAGATCAAGACCAGCATGAGCAACTTAGCAAGACTCTGGCTCAAAATAAAATTTAAAAAGAGCTGTAGCTTAGTGGTACAGCACTTGCCTAGCATGCACAAAGGTTCAGTCCTTAGTACCACACACACACACACACACACACACACACACACACACACACAAACAGCAGAAAAATAGTAGATATGCTAAATTTAACATTCATAGGACAGAATTAGTGTTGAAAAGACACAAATGAACTAATAAGGCTGTAAGTATGACAATGCAAAGCATTAGAGAGGCTATACCACGA
>NW_022902235.1:0-235 GCF_012274545.1 Fukomys damarensis | reverse complement strand
CGGGTCCTTGCGCTTGCTAGGCAGGCCACCGAACCGCTGAGCTAAATGCCCGGCCCCACTAGAGATTTTCTTACAGAAACAATCTGCATTGTATTGACTCTATTTTAACTTCTCTGAAGAGTTAACACTGTTAAATTCTGCCCTTAAAGTACGGAAAAGGTAAATACAAACGTTTTGGATGTGACAGAATTCTTAATTTGACCATGGAATAAGATATCAAAAAAATTCTATTGAT
>NW_022902234.1:0-463 GCF_012274545.1 Fukomys damarensis | reverse complement strand
TATCTGAGAAATGTCTGTTCATTTCAGATGCCCATTTCTGAATCGGGTCTTTATATTTGGGGGACTGACTGTTTTGAGTTCTTTATATATTCAAGGTAATAGTCCTTTGTCTGAGGAGCAGCTGGTAACAATTTTTTTCCCACATTGTAGGTTGTCTGTTAGTTCTTCTGATGGTTTCTTTTGGAGTGCAGAAGTTTTTAATAAGATGAGATCCCAGTTGTTGATTCTTTCTGCTAGTTCCCCTGCTACTGAGGTTTTGTTCATAAAGTCTTTTCCTATGCCAATGTCTTTAAGAGTTCTGTCTAACTTATCTTCCAGCAAATTTAGTTTTTCCATTTTAATATTTAGATCTTTAATCTACTTGGATTTTCACTTAGTGCATAGTGAAAGATAAGGGTCTAGTTTTAATCTTTGGCAGGTTGAGATCGAGTTTTTCCAACACCATTTATTAAAGAGGCTATCT
>NW_022902233.1:0-209 GCF_012274545.1 Fukomys damarensis | reverse complement strand
AAACCAATAAATGGGAAGATCCTATTTAGAAATTACATGTGGCAGGAAGCTGCAAAAGTAATGCCTGCCGGAGGAAAAATGTTGTGAAAAACTTCATCAACGTGGGACTCTTTGTCGTGAATGAACTTTGTGATTGTTCTTCCCTGTGTCTCACAGCGATTGCCTGCTTGTTTTCTAGTCCTGGTTATAGAGTTCTATTGCTGACTTCA
>NW_022902232.1:0-271 GCF_012274545.1 Fukomys damarensis | reverse complement strand
CATTGAAGCTATATTCTTAAATAAATCAGACACATGTGTAAATAATTTTTGTGAAATAAATTTACACATGTGTAAAGATCGCATTATCTCTGTTGTAAGAAACTGAAAGTACAAATTGGTATAAAATGTATATAGATAATATGAAATAAGAAGTTGTTCAAAAGGAAGGGGGAACTAGGGAAGGGGGAGGGAAAAGGAAGGAAGGAAAAAGAAAACAAATGAGAAAAGAAGGAAAAATGAGATGGGGTTTC
Organism: Fukomys damarensis; assembly: GCF_012274545.1. Lineage (NCBI taxonomy): Eukaryota > Metazoa > Chordata > Mammalia > Rodentia > Bathyergidae > Fukomys > Fukomys damarensis. Next base: position 20 of record NW_022902232.1, on the reverse strand, counting down.
TGTAAATAGAGAGGGGAAGA
>NW_022902231.1:0-201 GCF_012274545.1 Fukomys damarensis | reverse complement strand
CACGCACACACATCTCGAAAGGAAGATCTCGGATAAGAAGCGATATTCCTATGAAACCACAGAAACTGAATAAAATGATCGGAATCGAAGCTACAATGTTGATATTAAATCACTTGAGTATTTTAATAAGAAGAATACGTGCTCTAAAATCTTGACTAGAGACCCACCCTCAGAATGGGGTCTATCAACGCACCTTTCCCT
>NW_022902230.1:0-1090 GCF_012274545.1 Fukomys damarensis | reverse complement strand
TAGCCTTAGTCTTAGTGAGTAAGAAAGGATGGCCCACCCCCAAGGAGATAATGGTCTATAGGAAATCCCAAAACAGTGGTGCTAATTATAGTATAACTTCCATTCATCCTTTAGGGAATTACATACATCTAGTCATTGTGACTTTAATCTCCAGGTCTTGCCTTCTTCAGATGGGTTTCCAGCCACAAGTCTGATATCTCCATCTTTCACTGACTTCCTTGAGACCCAAGTCCCTCTCTGACTGAATTATTAAATTTTATCTAACTTAAAAGCCAATAATAAAACTGCTTAATTTCCAGTGTTTGACAAGGAGAATAAGCCTTTTGTAGAGATTTTCTTGTCTATTCTGTTGGTGGTTCTGAGACTGAGATTCTGCTAGATTCTTGAGGATATATGAGACAATGAGGAAGCCAGCAGACATGATGTTATGTTTTATTTCAAGCCCCAGTGACCTAGGTAGCCTACTTTCTTCTTTTTCTACTTTTTTACATTTCATCTGAGGATGATTGTATAGAGGAACACTTGGGAAGCATGGGTTATTCAACTTTGGGAGAACCAGAAGTTTCTATAGTTTTTGGAAAGTCAAATTATTTGCTAAAGTTGTAAGGAAATGATTACAGGTATAGAGAAATTTCCAGCATGAATGTGTGTCTTTTCTGAATGTGCTTTCCATTTCTTTAACTGGTTTGTCTGCTATATCACACAGTGATTCTCTTCAACAGTTACCTCTTTCTTTATTCCTTGTTGTTGCTGCAAGAATTTTTATCTACAACTCTAAGCATCAATGATTCCTTCAAATTTTGTATCTGAAGGAGGTTGAAGATAGAACAGAAAAGAAGGCAAATGGCAAGTAGAAAATAGGACTTACTATTTTTTATACCATTGCTCTCTAACAGTGTTTTCATCAAAATAATAAAAATGGGAAAGATAGAAAATTGTGTCTCTGTGAGAATAATATTTTTAGACAATACAGGACTATGTAAATGACAGATGGTTTCAAAAAAAAGGTACAAGAAAAGGGCTAAAGGTGTAAGGAAAGTGGGAAGGGTAGGGGAAAGGTAATAAGAGAAAAATATGAGAAAATGAAAAA
>NW_022902229.1:0-283 GCF_012274545.1 Fukomys damarensis | reverse complement strand
TCCTCCTGCCTCAGGCTTCTAGAGTGCTGAGACTACAGGCATATGCCACCACACCCGCTTACAGTTTGTTTGTTTTTTAATGAAAAAACATTGAGTGTACTGAAAGAGGGCTTTCTTCCTTAAGTGACAGGGAACTTTCTAAAATCTGCCTCAAAGCGGAAACCACTGGCTGAGCTCTTTGTTACTTAAAATATCAAGTGTGTTGGACAACAACTTGACCCGGAGTTTATTCCTTCACAAGCGTATTTTAGTACCAGGGATCAAACTTAGGACCTTGTGCTTT
>NW_022902228.1:0-330 GCF_012274545.1 Fukomys damarensis | reverse complement strand
GATGTGTTATAATTTTACCCTCTTCACTCCTAATTGCATGGATTTGGGCCTTTTCTTTTTTTGATAATATTGCAAAAGTGTTTGTCAATTTTATTTATTCTTGCACAGAACCAACTCTTTGCTTCATTGAGTGTTTTGTGTCATTCTCTTAGTCTCCACTGCATTTATTTCTACTCTGATATTTATAATTTCCTCCTTTGTATGAGCTTTGGGCTTTTGTTTGCCCTGCTCTTCTTTTTCTAGGAGCTTGAGGTTCAGCATCAGGTAGTGTAACTGAGCTTGCTCTGTTTTCCTAATATGAGTATTCACTGCTATGAATTTTCCTCATAA
>NW_022902227.1:0-216 GCF_012274545.1 Fukomys damarensis | reverse complement strand
GAATTTGGTAAGTGGAGGCACATAAATAGTTTCTATTCTTTATACTGTGGTTAGCTCAAATCTGTATGAATTATGGTAGACCTTAGGTAACAGATACCACAGGTTGTCTGATAATAGATTCCCTTTGGTGAATGGCAAAATGTTATACACATGTTTACCATCTTGTGCCCATTATTATACACCTATGTCCCCCAAATTCATTGCCTGTAAATCTAA
>NW_022902226.1:0-1411 GCF_012274545.1 Fukomys damarensis | reverse complement strand
ACTGACAACTTTCATTTTAAACGGCTAAGCGGCGAGAGAGGCTGTTTCCAGAGGAAAACTGCAGTTTAAACCGCAAAAGCCCTCTGCAAAGTGCGTTTGTGTTCTAACGTCAAACAGAAACTATCCCAAAGTATACAGAGTTCTGGAGGCTTGTGTGCACTCAGAGCTGCTAGGCAGTCTCTTAGGACTGAAGGGCTTCTGTGCTAAAAGTGCCTCAGAACAGTGTTTCAATCTCTGCCAGTCAGAGACTTACACACAGAAAGGAATACACTTGTACTCCACATAAGAGGTGGACCTCACTGGTAAACTCACAGAGTTCCAGCACCTTACTCTGTGGAGTACTTCACATGCATGAAACTGACCGCATTCGCTTTAAACGGCTAAGAGGCGAGAGAAGCTGTTTCCCAGTGAAAACTGCACTTTAAACCGCAGAAGCCATCTGTAAAGTGTGTTTCTGTTCCAACATCGATCTGAACCTATCCCCAAGTATACAGAGTTCTGGAGGCTTGTGCGCACTCAGAGCTGCTGGGCACTCTCTTAGGCCTGAAAGGTTTCTCTGGTAAAAGTGCCTCACAACAGTGTTTGAATCTCTGCCAGGCAGAGACCTACAAGCCAAACGGAATACAGTTGTGCTCCACATAAGAGGTGGACTTCACTGGTAAACTCACAGATGTGCAGCACCTTTCACTGTGGAGTACTTCACATTCATGAAACTGACCACTTTTGCTTTAAATGGCAGAGCAGCGAGAGAAGCTGTTTCCCGGGGAATACTGCACTTTATACCGCAGAAGCCAGCTGCAAAGTGCGTTTGTGCTCTAACGTCAAACTGAACCTATTCCGAAGTATACAGAATTCTGGAGGCTTGTGTGCACTCAGAGCTGCTAGACACTCTCTTAACCCTGAAGGACTTCTCTGCTAAAAGTGCCTCACATCAGTATCTCAATCTCCGCCAGGCAGAGACCTACAAACAAAAAGGAATACAGTTGTACTCCACATAAGAGGTTGACTTCACTGGTAAACTCACAGAGTTGCAGCACCTTTCTCTGTGGAGTACTTCACATTCATGAAACTGACTGCTTTCGCTTTAAATGGCTAAGCAGCGAGAGAAGCCATTTCCCGGGGACTACTGCCCTTTAATCCACAGAAGACCGCTGCAAAGTGCGTTTGTGTTCTAACGTCAACCTGAACCTACCCCAAGTTTACAGAGTTCTGGAGGCTTGTGTGCACTCAGAGCTGCAAGGCACTCTCTTAGGCCTGAAGGGCTTCTCTGCTAAAAGTGCCTCACAACAGTGTTTCAACCTCCGCCAGGTAGAGACCTACAAACAAAAAGGAATACAGTTGTACTTCTCATGAGATGTGGACTTCACTGGTAAACTCACAGAGAGGCAGCACCTTTCTCTGTGGAGTGCTT
>NW_022902225.1:0-243 GCF_012274545.1 Fukomys damarensis | reverse complement strand
TGCAGATGAAAACCACACTGAGATTCCACCTCACCCCACAAAGAATGGCTGCTATCAAGAAATTAAACAATAGCAAATGTTGGTGGGGTTGTGGAGAGAAAGGATCCTTTCTCCATTATTGGTGGGAGTGCAGACTGGTGCAACCACTATGGAAATCAATATGGAGATAGCTCAAAGAGGTGGAACTAGAGGTTCCATTTGACCCAGCCATCCCTCTGCTGGGTATCTTTCCAAAAGAATTAA
>NW_022902224.1:0-875 GCF_012274545.1 Fukomys damarensis | reverse complement strand
GCCTACAGAAGGGAAAAAGTCTTGGCCAGCTACTTTCCCAACAATGGAGTTTTAAATGGAGTCGAAGTTCTTATAAAGAACTTAGGAGACTTAATAACAGAAAACCCTGATCAATAAATGGGCGAAATAACTCAGCACTCATTTCACAAGGAAGTACAAGTGAGGACCAGGTATTTACTTCAGTGATTCCACCACCTGCCTCGCAAGCACAAGATCCTGAGTTCGATGGCAAGTATAAAAAGACCCCTAAACAAACAAACAAACAAAAAAACAAAAATACTTATAAAAAAACCCAACAAAAAAGGGACAAGTGGCCAATAATTAGATGAAGAAATGAAGAAGTGTGCAATATCTTTAGCCATCAGAGAACGGCAAATCAAAGCTACTTTGAGATTCCCTCTCACCACAGTCAGAATGGCTATCATAGAGAGCACAAAACAAATGCTGGCGAGAATGGGGTGTAGGGTGAGGAAGAACTGTTCTCCACTGTTGGTGGGAGTGTATTGGAAATCAATATAGAGGTTCTTCCAAGAACTAAAGATAGAGCTGCTATCTTTCCATACCTCAGCAAATAACTGAAATGCTTAATGCCAGCATACTACACATTCTTGCATACCGATGTTTTTTGTGGTACAACTCACAATTGTTAAAATGGGTGCAATTTACAATAACTAAGTGTCTGTCAACTAATGAAGAGATTAAAATTATACATGAGTGTTATTCAGCCACAAAGAAGAAGAAAATTAAATCATTTATAGGAAAGTAGGTGGAACTAGAGATTATAAGGCTAAGTGAAATAAGCCAGATTCAGGAAGACAAATATTAATGGTTTACTTCACATGTAAAATATAGAAAAAAAAAGGAGATGGCATGAA
>NW_022902223.1:0-204 GCF_012274545.1 Fukomys damarensis | reverse complement strand
ACATTTAGGTATGGAATGAAAATATGTCAGTGTGGAGAATGAGTTCATGAAAAAAAGTGTGAAATATAGAGGAAAAATCAGATTCATTTAGATACATAAAGCATTAATTTTTAAAAGTAAAAAACACCTATTTAAAAACTGGGAAGAGAGGTTACAAAAATGAAATAGGAAATATATTTAACATATAAAGGATCACTCTCCAGA
>NW_022902222.1:0-303 GCF_012274545.1 Fukomys damarensis | reverse complement strand
GCCTTCCTAAATTACTTGTACTAATACAGAATGTGATGTATGACAAACATCTGATTTCCTTTTATGAATATGAACCTTTGCTGTTGTTGTTGTTTCTTCTGGTTGTGTGTGTGTGTGTGTGTGTGTGTGTGCTCAGGGGATCAAACTCAGGGCTTCTCTCAGGCAAGGGCTCTACCACTGTGCTACACCCTTAGCACTGGAGAACCTGAAACTTGGTAATCATGGCTGGTTACACAGTGCTTTCACCTGTTTTTTGTTTTTGTTGTTGCTATTATAACTAAATAACACAGATTGGATAATTAT
>NW_022902221.1:0-206 GCF_012274545.1 Fukomys damarensis | reverse complement strand
GATCATGGAGTTAAAGTGCCTTATTATCTCTTCCTATGAAGGGTACATGATATCAATGTGATATATCACTGTGATATTTACCATTATGATCTAGCAAAAGAGAGATTTCTCATTTCTCATGGTTTTTTTTTTGTCTTTTCTTTTTTTTTTTTCTTTTTCATACTAGAAATTGAACTCAGGTCCTTTTGCTTGCTAGGTGCAGAGCC
>NW_022902220.1:0-259 GCF_012274545.1 Fukomys damarensis | reverse complement strand
AAAGATCATCTAGTTTCTCTTACATCAGAAATCCAAAAATAAATAAAGAGCAAAATAAAAGATCGATAATAGGAAGTGGAATGCTACACCATATACAAATTTAACATAGTGCTATTTATTACGAAAACTGTTGCTATTCTAGAAAGATGAGTTCATCATCCAGCAAGAAGGGTAGAGGGAAGGGATGAAAATAGATGACATTACAAATTCTTGGTCTAGAAAGAATTCTTCCATTTTTTGGTTATATTTCTGCATAATA
>NW_022902219.1:0-220 GCF_012274545.1 Fukomys damarensis | reverse complement strand
CTTATTTATTTCACTTAGGAGTATATCTTCAATATGTATCCATTTTCCTATGAATGAATTTTTGACAGAGAGGATTCCTGATGGGCCTTATATTTTATCTGAATTAGTCCAATTGATATGTGGAGAACAGACAACAAGGATAAAGACTGGAAGCTGGGAGGTCAGCAGAGATGCTTTTGTATTAATCCTGGTGAAAGAAAATAGCAATTTGGGCTGAACA
>NW_022902218.1:0-223 GCF_012274545.1 Fukomys damarensis | reverse complement strand
CTCTAACACACAGTTCCCTAATTGCACAAAGTCACACCTTCTCAGGGATGATTAGAAAAACGGCACTGCTTCCCCTGAATTCATGCTCTCTGGGGCTGTAAAGTGTGATGGAGTGAAATTGGTCCCAGTGCTTCATTCAGATAAAAATGAGCTTTCATCCTTTTTTTTTCCCCCTTTCTCCCACATAGACATATTAGATCCCCCAACCTGGAATCAACTGTAC
>NW_022902217.1:0-372 GCF_012274545.1 Fukomys damarensis | reverse complement strand
CCTAACAAAAGAAGCAGAAGACCTCTACACTGAAAATTACAGCACTCTTAAAAAGGAGATTGAAGAGGATATAAGAAAATGGGAAGACATCCCCTGCTCCTCCATAGGAAGAATCAACATAGTGAAAATGGCCATATTACCAAAACTGCTACATGGATTCAATGCAATGCCAATTGAAATTCCAACATTATATTTCACAGAATAGAAACAAGAATCCAAAAATTCATTTGGAACCATAAGAGACCTAGAAAAGCAAAAGTCATCCTAGGCAACAGACACAATGGGAGTGGGTATAACGATTCCCAATTTGAAACTATATTACAAAGCCACTGTGATAAAAACAACATGCTACTGGCAAAGAAACAGACCTGA
>NW_022902216.1:0-226 GCF_012274545.1 Fukomys damarensis | reverse complement strand
TGTATCTCTTGTTGTTTAGGTTACTTTCAGTTTGTTTCTCTCTTAATTTCCTTCAGAAGTAGTCTGATTCAGGGTGAGAATAGAAGTGAGATGTGAGGACAAAGAAGTAGGAATTTAAATCGTGTTGACATTTTGAATGCATCACTGAATTTTATTCTCATTGTAACCCTAGGTGAAAGCTATTACTGGTGATGAAATTGAGACTCAGAGTGGGTGTAAAACTTGC
>NW_022902215.1:0-605 GCF_012274545.1 Fukomys damarensis | reverse complement strand
CCCTATACCTTGAGCCCTTTTCTTCCTATTTCACATTGTCAATTATTTCATTAGGATCTTATGTACTATTATATTTTTGGTTATTAAATGTAGGAGTCTTTTGTTGGACATTTTGCGGTCATCTATAGATAGTATCATGTCATTCATAAATAATAATAATTTAACTTTTTATTTCATATGCTCATTTTTTATTTCTTTCTCTTGTCTAATTGCTCTAGGTAATGTTTTCAGAACTATACTGGATAGGAGTAGTAATAGTGGGAATCTTTGTCTTGTTCCTGATTTTTAGAGTTAAAATTTTCAGTTTTTGTCCATTTAGTATGACATTGGTTGTTAATTTATCATTGATGTCTTTTATCAGATTGAGATAAAGTCCTTATGTTCCACCTTTTAGGGGTTTCATCACAGAAATGTATTGCACTTAAATGAATGATTTCTCTCTCTCTATTGAGATGAACGTGTCTGCTCTTGCTCCTGTTAGAGTTGTGTATGACATTTATTGACTTGCTTTTGAAGATCTATCACTGCATCCCTACGATAAATCCTCCTTGGTCATGTACATCATGTCCTTGAAAATTTGCTGCATTCTCTTTGCAAGTATCTTA
>NW_022902214.1:0-827 GCF_012274545.1 Fukomys damarensis | reverse complement strand
TGATACTGGGGATTGAACTTGGGTCCTTGCACTTGCGAAGCAGGCAGCAGAACAACTGAGCTAAATCCCCGGCCCCAAGTTTAATCATTATTACAAGCAAGAAGAAAAAACATATTTTGAAGCATCTTTTAAATTTTGGTGTTTCTGTCCATTCACAATCTCCTCATAACCATCTGCTTCTTGGTTTTTCTATTAGTTAAAACTGTCTTGGTAGACCATACATTGTCCAGCAGGATACGTACTGGTATTTTTTTTTTTCTTGAGACGATTGAACCCAGAGCCTTGCACATGCTAAGCATATGCTTTTCTACTGAGCTTTGCTACCAGCCCTATCTTGGGAACTTTTGAGGAAGTCACATTGCAACTAATCTGGAAATTAACATACATCTTTTACTGTCAAGATTAACATATATTTTTCTTAGCCCAGAAGGAAGACTTTTTATATTATTCCGACTTGGAAATGTAGAATAAAAGTTCTGGGAACCAAAATTTATACCAAGCTCTTCCTTGTTAGTACATGGCATTATAGGACATTTTAGTGAGATAATCCACTATAAACCATCAAACATAGTACTTGGCCTATATAAAGTTCATTAAATGTTAATCTCCCTACTGTTTCTGTCTTTCCTTAGCCAACCACTTTTACCATAAGTAGCTACTTATTTGATGAGAAACAACCATTGTTTGTTTTCCCTAGCTAATTGGAGGCTCTGTGCTCTTTTTGATAGAGATTTTGGTAATGCAAAGCCAGTTAATTCACTGAGTTTTTTTTTCTTTATTTATCTCCTGTGTTTTGGTATTATGAGGATTTACTGTAGCTGTTAATG
>NW_022902213.1:0-349 GCF_012274545.1 Fukomys damarensis | reverse complement strand
AGGTATTGAACTCGGGTCCTTGCGCTTGCAAGGCAGGCCACCAAACCACTGAGCTAAATCCCCGGCGTCTGCATTTACTTTTAAAAACAATGCCATCCCATTGAGTTTTCAACAACAAATGGGTAAACTGGCAAACAGCCTTCATCAATCTTGAACGCATCTGAAACTAAAATTAGAAACTGAAATTTATTTTTCAGTATCAAGTCTTATTCCATGAAACCATGTGGAAGTCTTAAGCATAATTTTAGGTACAATGTTTGTTTCAAGGCAACAGTCAGAATGTCAGGTTACTTTTTAATTCTAGCAATTTATTGACTGATCCCTCTAGTAGGGGCCACGCCCGGACCGC
>NW_022902212.1:0-230 GCF_012274545.1 Fukomys damarensis | reverse complement strand
CTAAATTGACTGCTAAGATTTATCTTACAACTATTTCTTTATTGATTTTATTGGTACATTTTAAGTATACAATATAATGACGTTCATTATTAGACATTTGTACCTTTACATGATATGCTTTGGTTCATATTTTTCCCCATTCCCCTGCCTTCCCTTCAACCCCTCTGCACAATTCCTATTTACAAAGATTTTGTTTCCATTTTTTCATTTTCTCATATGAATTCCACTCC
>NW_022902211.1:0-205 GCF_012274545.1 Fukomys damarensis | reverse complement strand
TTGTTTTTTGAGACATGGTTTCACTATGTAGTTGAGACTCATCTGGAACTCACTATATAGCCCTGGCTGGTCTCAAACTCAGGGTGATCCTTCTGCCTCAGCCGCCGGGTGCTGGGATTAGAAGAGTGTGCCACCATGCCCAGGAAATGTTTTTAAAAATTATTACAAAAAAAGACACACAGCCATTAATTCCACTTAACATACA
>NW_022902210.1:0-241 GCF_012274545.1 Fukomys damarensis | reverse complement strand
AGGAATTTAAATCTTAACTTATGTAGCAATAAAAGGAGGTAATTCAACTGGATATTCTTAAAATGGTTGTTTTATAAGTCAAAATTTTTTATATTTATTTTAAAGAGATTTTTATTTTCTTGCTTTCTTAGATTTGACTTTATACCTTAATTCTACAGTTCAAATTAAAAAAGATATACTTTTGAATAATAAATATAGTACATTTAGAATACATTACATTAAAAAATAGTAAGCACAAGGT
>NW_022902209.1:0-741 GCF_012274545.1 Fukomys damarensis | reverse complement strand
GTTTTCTAAGAACTTTACATTTTTAGGATTAAAATCTTGAAGGTTTGTTTCATTTCCAGGTTCTTTTAAAATAATTCTGATCACTACTCTATGGAGATGCAAAACAAAATGCAATTATTAAAATTAACATTTTCTTCTAATTAATAAATATTTTTCAGTATTTTTTCTGTTTTTTGATGTGTCAAGAGTACCAAAACAATGACAGGAACATAATAACTTCATAGACTCTCCTTGAACAGACTGCCCACACCAACTCTTCATAGCTTGGGATCTGTCTTCCATCCTATCTCTGAAACACAGAGAGCAGTTTGGACCACAATGTACAGAGAAACATGCTAAGAGTTACCCAACTGTAACCAGGAAGAAAGCTTCAGTTCCTGAGGAGCCAAGCTAGCCTATCATTCCTGGATGACACACTCTTCAATTTTTACATGACAAAAGTAAACATTTATGTTTTCTAAGGCTGCAGGTAATTTTAATGTTTTCTGTTAGTGCAACCAAAACCACGATCAAATCAACTTCCGACTCCTTTTATCTTATATATTCTTTAGCAAGTAGACCAGAAATCAGTCCTCTCTCTAGAAATCTTCCCCTGACAACAACCAACAAAAGCTACCGAAATGTAAAATAAAATTAATTACTCATCCTGAAGTACAAAGAGGCACAAAATAAGGCAAAGGATTAAGAAACATAGAGGACTAAGAAAATGAAGAAACAAATATTTGAAGAGGCATCTGAGAA
>NW_022902208.1:0-2625 GCF_012274545.1 Fukomys damarensis | reverse complement strand
GGAGCTAGCGCGCACGCCGCCGGGTGATCGCAGACAGGCAGGCAGGCAGGCAGCTGAAAAAAAACCCATAATAGCTGAATCTTGGAAGTGACCTATGTCCACCAACAGAAGGTGCAATATTTATGCACAATGGAGTACCATTGTGCATAAATTAAAAATAAATCTGAGTCATTTGTAGGATAATAAATACACACTGAGACTATAATGTTAAGTGAAATAATTCAGATGCACAAGCTTAAATATCACATGGTTTCTTTTATACGAGAAACCCAACATGTAATTAAAGTGCAAAATAAAAGATAGATAATAGAAAACAGGAGATAGATCTTTTGCAAAAGGAGAGGGGATCAGGGGAGAAGGGGAGGGGATACGAAAAAAGACTTGAGATGTGTTATGTACATGTACTAATTCCCTAAGGGGAATATAATCATTGTGTACTGAAAATATGTAGTAAAATTATACACACACACATATATTTATCACAAACACATACATATGTATATATATGACTCTCTATGTATGAGAGTCCTAGTGATTCAAGCCTATATCCCAGCACTCTGGGAGGCTGAGGTAGGAGGATCCCAAGTTCCAGCCCAGCCTAGCAATTTATTGACAGAGACCCTACCTCAAAAAAGAGGAGTTTTATGGGAATATAGCTCAGGGTGGAAGGCCTCAGAATCAATCTGCAGAGCGGAAAAATAAAAAAGATGTGTGGAGAAAATTTTCTCTAGTCCTGTGCTTAAAGCAAACCAAGATTACGGCTTCTTTTGTATTCTGCCAGCATCATTTTATGCAGGTCCTAGCAAATACATATGTTCTTTATGTATTTTTTTTCTAAACAAATTGTAGCCTATTCTACACACTGCCCAAATGAGGCTATCTTTGATTAGATTCAAATGTATGTGGTTTCAATGTTAAGTTTTGTGGTTTTTCCATGTTTTGCAAAGAGATAGGCTTTCTGTAAACTTATTAAAAGATTTGTTTTGCATTTACACAGTTCAGTTAAACAAATGCTGATACTGCCTACTGATGATAGCTTTAGCTGATTTGCAAATATCTCCTTTAAATGACCATCACCAGGCACTATTTCCCCTGTTTGCTCACGTATCTCCGCTTCCCTAAATATCACATGTCCATCATGTATAATCTGTTTACTTCTCATATGAAGATTTGAACCATACATTAGTCATTCAATAATGGCACCATTTATTCCAAATTATGCTGAGGGCGGCTTGCTTTTAGCTTCCCATTTGGGTTATGCTGAAACTCCTTTTTGAACTGACTTCTTTTCTCTCACATCTGGCATCCTGCCAATTCATTTTTCACTAAAAAAAAAAATTACAACCATATTCTCCTTCTTTACTCTTTGAGTGATGTTACCATTCTGACCCTTGATCTCTGCAAATAATTATCACGTTTGTTCAAATCTTCCTTTAATATTCCTTAAAGGAATTGAAACACTTAAAAAAGCCCTTCTGTCTGTAGCAAAAGTGTTCCCAGCTGTCTCAAAACATGAACCAAACTGCACCAAGGAATTTACCTTTTTAAAAAAAAAAGTCCACTGAGGAGATTCTAGATTCTATAGCTTAGAATTCAGGGCCCATGATATTTTTAATGAATATATCCTTTAATTGAGCTTTCTGCTTCTAAAGGTTATATCTAACTTCTGCATCTTTGTGATGTATTTCTCCTTCTATGACTTCACGGAGGCTGTCCTTGGTGCTCCGCTGTGAACTGGTTTCATATCTCTACTGTGAGGTTCTTGAAGCACCTCTGCTAACTCAGTAAGATGAATTCTCATTTGTGTGTGGACACATTTTATTTTATTGAGCTTCATAACCTCCCAATGAGATAAAAGGCACAAGCATTGCTATTCCATGATACAGATGAGTCCGTGATGCATATAGTGCCATGAGGCTTGGAGGACTCCACCAGCCTGAGTTCTTCAAGCTCCTCTGTTCGTTTGGCACTTAGCCTACACTGTCTCCTACTACTATTTTCTCCTGTGTGTATGGCTTAGTACAGTTCACTTTCTTTTAAGGCAGACAGTTTATCACATTGTCCCTTGTGTCCACCCCTGCCATTTAAACGCAAAAAGAACTCAGTAAATATTAGCTGTTTGACTTGTTAAAATCAAAGGATCATAAAACACTGAGCTAAAAGGGAGACTTATAGATCATTTAAAGAATACTTGTGCTTATCAGACAGGTTTGAAGTTTGCACAGCCCTGGGGCTAATCAGTACAATGCCATTCCTTTTAGTAGAAGATTTGAGATGTAATTAGATTAGTGTTAAATGCATTCTGATATATAATAGTATGGAATTTAAAATACAAAGTTTTAAGGCAAGTCATGTAACAAGTGTTTAAAATGGAACATGAAACTTCAAAGTAACCCCAGAGAAATATCAAAGCTGTAAGAGGCAGTTTCAGGATACCCTAGATTTTGAAGAATGGAGTTCAATGTTTTTCTTCTTTGTAGTTGGTACTATTTTTATTGAAAGAGTTGAAGTGCAGCCCTATTTGAGGTCTGGAGAAGTTACACAAATTGGTCCAAATCACACCTTAATGCAATTGATATTGGTACTTGCTGCTAGTTTTGCAACCCCCAGGGATAGAACAATGAG
>NW_022902207.1:0-265 GCF_012274545.1 Fukomys damarensis | reverse complement strand
ATGTTTCTGAATTAAATGACAAGAAAGAGAATCCACAGCAGAACTCTGCAGCCATGCCCTGCTCCTGGTCCCAGGAGATGCACGGTGATGCTGTGACTCATCCTTTGGTTCTGACATTTCCACTCATGACAAACAGCTTTACTTCATAGGACAGCAAATGGAGAAACACATGATTTACTTGTAGATGGAGTAATTTACAAATCTCTGTCTAGTAGACACAGCCTCCATGTAGAATATATCCGCGTTCTTTTTTTTTTTTTTTTTT
>NW_022902206.1:0-1716 GCF_012274545.1 Fukomys damarensis | reverse complement strand
GAAAGGATGACAATAAAACCTAAAATAACCCAGGTATTCCAACTGCTGCGTGAGGTGAGAACACCCACTTCACCCAGTTAGAGTGCGGGAGAACATAACCCTTGGGGCACCTGCTGATCACAGTGTAGACGGCGTACTTCACCGGGAGCTCCCGCTGGAAGGTGGTCTTGCTGGTCCTGGGGGTGTTATTCTCACTGGAAAACAAGGAGAGCCTGGTTGCCAGGGGCTGCAGAAGAGGAGGAGGAGTATGAGGGTGGGGCGGGAGGGGCACTGCCCGGGCCTGGGCCAGTTCACCTGCTCACGTTGGCGGTCACAAGCAGCCAGTCTCCCAGCACAGCTTTCGGAGAGACATCAAAGGTGACAGAGAAGGTGATCTGAGGAAGAGGGAGGAACAGGGACATAGCAGAGGAGTGGAGGATGCGGCTGGGGCGGGATGGGCAGAGGCCAGCTGACCTGAGTGCCCCCTCGGAGGATGAGGTGGTTGATGCTGCAGCGGGTGCTCCGAGTCCCCCGGATCCCAACAGGGGCACTGTCACACATCAGCCTCAGGGAGCGGAGCTGCTGCTGGTTCTAGGCAGTGGCAGGCCGACAAGAAAGACTTGTCAGAGATCAGAGAGGCTTCGTGACTCGGTGAGTTTCCCAGACTCTACCCTAAGGTTATGTTTTTAAAAGATCCTTCGACACTATCTGCTCAAACTTTCTCCCAGTGTAGAGGTCTCACGGATTAGTTTCCCTCTCCTTATTTATTGTTATTTTAAAGAACTTTTATTATGGAAGTTTTCAAACTTACTCCAAAGTAGAGAGGCTACAAAATCAACCCCCATGAGTCCGTCACTCAGCTGAAGATATTAGCAGTTTTTGACACTTGTTTTATTCAGCTATTCTACCCTTTTTCTTTGCCTGAATAATTTAAAGCGTATTCCAGATATCATATGGTTTAATGCAGGTATACATCAATGTATACCAACAACTAATAAAGATATTTTTAAAACATAATCACAGGACTCAAACTATTGCATGTACAGAATTAACGATAACTCCTTAATATACTGAGCGTGTTCCCTGGATTGTTTCCAAGTATACCTTTTACTGCTCATTCATTAAAATCCATATCGAAAAAAGGTCACGTGTATGCCCTTGGCTGATATCTAGGAAACTTCCAGTGTCCGCACAGCCACTCCTCGAACACTGGAGGTTGCCCTTTCTACCGTGTTTTTTCGTATGTTAACTAAAATATGCTCCCATCGGGAATGAGACATGGCAGATATAACAAACAAATCTAAGTGGACCTAGATTAGATCCATGTTAAAATAAATCAGGGGAAAAGACATTTTGAGACAATTAGGGAAATTGAACTGTGATCTAAATACCAAAGAATCCCTCATTTCTTGGGGTAAGATAATGGCTTTGAGGTCATGTAAGACATCTCCAATGTTCAGAACTATAGGGTGAGATGACTTACTGTCTGGAATTTGTTTTAAAATATTTCGGCAAAGGAAAAAATAGGGCAGAAACATTGGTAATTGTTTAATCTGGGTGATAAGTTTTGGGGAGCTATGTTGAACTATCGTCTATTTTTGTAAATGGTTAAATTTTTTCATAATAAAATTTTTACAAAAGAAAAAAATTGTTTCTCTTCGACTCCCTTCATTGTAGTTCTGTCTTTAAGAACAGAGAATGGCAAATAGCCCAAATCCTATTGTTATAAATGAAGTT
>NW_022902205.1:0-790 GCF_012274545.1 Fukomys damarensis | reverse complement strand
GTGGTCACCTTTTCCTACCAGACCTCACCTCTTAACTGCAAGTCAGCTGTAAGCCCCCCGTAATGCAATCACCTTCCAAAAGCCCCACTTATGAGTGCATGAGGCTCTTGGGGGAGATGAAAGCCATAGCACTGTGTAAGATTATCCAGAGAGAAATGAATGTTAGTAACAAAGAGAAGGACCATGTCTTGACCAGAAAGAAAACTGGACAGGAACCTAGTGGAAATGGAGAGAGATGAAAATTTCCAAACACAAGCTTAGGATCAAGTGCATGAGGGTCAGCTAAGATAAGCAAGAGCAGGAAATTTCCAGACTTCTTGGAAGTCAAGCATGTCCTCAGAGGGAAAATATGCAGTATGTGTCTGTGAATGGACATTCTGTGAGCCAGAGATTCAGTAAGGCAAGTACCTGACGCTACTTATGGTGAGCTCTCGCCAGAGGAAAGATGCCATTTGCAATACAACTTTCATAGCACTTGATGACTATAGGTAAATGAAGTTAGACCTACAAATAGTACTGATACAGAGCCCTAAGACATGTAAGCGGGACCTGCCTCACCTGAGGAAGAAACTCAGAGACCACATTAAGCTGGACTGAAGTAAAGGACTCGTGGAGGAAAAGAGATCATAGCAGGAAAGTGGTAGAAGTTATCACCACCAGCCATTCCACCTGTAAAAAGTCAGCTGTGAGGACGAAGCTCACATGGGGGCTGGAAGCAGATTCTAACTCTCTTGGACACCAAATTCTAGGGCTCCTGGTTTCTCAAATGTAATCAAGAAAGGAGTTGTGT
>NW_022902204.1:0-200 GCF_012274545.1 Fukomys damarensis | reverse complement strand
TCCTCTAGAGCTGGGCAGTTTCCAGCGGGCACCACTGATTGTCTCAGACACAGTGGTAGGAGGGTAGCTACCCAGGGGCTGCTGAGCCCTGTTCTCCCCACCACCGCTATTAGATGCAATGACTGAGCCAGTCCTACAACACACTCTGCAGAGGCATGGCGGGCTATTAAAGGTGGTGATTGATCCTATTATGTTTCTGA
>NW_022902203.1:0-235 GCF_012274545.1 Fukomys damarensis | reverse complement strand
GACTTTCAATATACAATGGTAAGCTTCCTATCTTTATAAATACACCCCAGGAGCAGGTGACAACTTCAATTTTAGAATTTGGGGGCCCATCCAAGTTGTATGACTTTCTTCCACTCAGGGTCTGGCTGCACTAGAGAGCATCCCATGCACGTATGTCTGAACACCTCAACCCAGATGTTTATGATCTGTCCACATGGGAAATTGAACCTGGGAAAGAGGACCTAAAATGTCATTT
>NW_022902202.1:0-399 GCF_012274545.1 Fukomys damarensis | reverse complement strand
GGCTCCATCTCTTGGGCTGGTTATTTCTATTCTGGAGGACTTTTCCAGCTTGGGAGAATTAAGCAGTGCTGAAGTTCTCCTAGATGTCACAATTCTGACAGCCATACCACTGAAGGGTGGGGACAGAGGTAACAGTGGTTCTCACCATTCAGTATATAGGGGTTTACTCTTTTATCCTCCTTTCAGTGCAGATTGCCAGTACTCCCTTTGGCTATGTTTAGTAACTCATTGTTTCTGTGATTGAATTCCTCCAAAGGCCAAGAACAGCGTAAGGTGCTCACCAGCAGAGAAGAGGGGAGGGTGGGAGATTGGGGTCTGATGGCTCCTGTTAAAGGGTTTCAGCAGCCTGCTTTCAGACCTGCCCCACATATAGCCTTCAGATGCACTTGAGACCTTCAG
>NW_022902201.1:0-278 GCF_012274545.1 Fukomys damarensis | reverse complement strand
AAGAAGTTAAACTGTCATTGTTTGCTGATGATATGATATTCTACATTGAAGACCCAAAAATACTCCACCAAAAGACTTCTAGACTTACTTGACAGGTTCAATAGAGTAGCTGGATACAAGTTGAACACCCAAAAATCAATAGCCTTCTTGTACCCAAACAACAGACTCACTGAAGAGAAATTAGGGAAACAATTCCTTTCACAATACCATCCAATAAAATGAAGTATCTAGGAATCAACCTAACAAAAGAAGCAAAAGACCTCTACACTGAAAACCAC
>NW_022902200.1:0-202 GCF_012274545.1 Fukomys damarensis | reverse complement strand
TGAAACTATCCCCAAGTATACAGAGTTCTGGAGGCTTGTGTGCACTCAGAGCTGCTAGACACTTTCTTTGGCCTGAATTGCTTCTCTGCTAAAAGTGCCTCACCACAGTGTTTCAATCTCTGCGAGGCAGACACGTACCAACAAAAAGGAATACAGTTGTCCTCCCCATAAGAGGTGGACATCACTGGTAAAGTCACAGAGT
>NW_022902199.1:0-292 GCF_012274545.1 Fukomys damarensis | reverse complement strand
CCACTTTAAAAAATTTGAAGCATAACTCACATATAGCCAACTTTTTTTCTTTGTTTGCTTTGGCTTTGGGTTTTTTGTTTTGGTTTGGTTTTTGCTTTTTGAGACAGGGACTGGCCTTGAGTGCACTGTGTTGCCCACTGGCCTCGAACTTGCTGCCCTCCTCCTGCCTCAGCCTTTTCTAAAATGTACAATTCCATAGTTTTTGGTACAGAGTCTTTTACAATAACAGCAGAAGACAAAAATCTCAACAAATTTAACTAAATGATCAAGTTGGTTTTACTTGCAACTCATG
>NW_022902198.1:0-216 GCF_012274545.1 Fukomys damarensis | reverse complement strand
GAGTGTTCCCACCCACCATTAAGCAATGTATCTCTGCCAGCCAACTGCCTGAAGGTGCCTTCCGTGGACAGTGTCCAGCAACCCTCCATCCTTGGTGAATGGTATGGATGCTGAGTAGGACTTCATAAAGGTCAAGTTCCTTCCCCCCAACACGACAGCTCTTCCGCAGCCCGTAGAAACAAGTGATCTGCAACTTCAAGAAGCTGTACACAAAGA
>NW_022902197.1:0-271 GCF_012274545.1 Fukomys damarensis | reverse complement strand
GTTCTGTGACAAATGCACAGCTTGCCTGCAAATACAACATGAGTGCTGGTTCAGGAGGGCGGGACTCCTGGGCTTCCTGTGGCTGCCGCAGGCTGCAGAAGCAGGGTGAGTTGACCGGGGGACTCTGGTGCACCTGCAGCTTCGCCTGCTCTGGGACTCAGGCCAGAGACTCATTCCTGCAGGGTCATGCGGGGACTGAGCGGCTCCACTCGGAAAGGAGAGGCCTGGACAGACGTCTCCCTGCACGCTCCCTGCATTTCAATAGCTCCCT
>NW_022902196.1:0-308 GCF_012274545.1 Fukomys damarensis | reverse complement strand
AAATCCCCTAGAAAAATGTGTGACTTGTGGAGAATGATCTAATTATTTAATAACTACTTCTATATTGAAATGAAGTTGTACAGTTGTGTCATTCCTGATGGGAATTTGTTTCTATGGTAATCTGTCGATTGTCTCTAAGGAGTCACAGTTGCAGGTATTCATCTCCTTGAGTCCTCAATTCCCATTGAACTTGAGCTGGGTTTATGATCTTTAACCACAAAAATATCATTGAAAAGATATTCTAACAATCTTAGCCTTACAAATGGCTGACAGCATCTTACACACTTGGGATCCTTAGGTCTCCAAAT
>NW_022902195.1:0-298 GCF_012274545.1 Fukomys damarensis | reverse complement strand
CGGGCTCTTGAAATCCCTAGGACCAAAGCCAAAACCAGACAAACAAAAATCCCCCAAACTGGCGAGACGTGGTGGTACACCTTAGTCCCAGAACTCGGGAGGCTAAGTTTCAAGGTGAGCCTGAGCTACATAGAGAGACACTGTCTCAAACAACAATGACAAAATGAAAAACAAAGAGAAAGAAAGAAGGAAACTCCTTGATAGCCAACAACTGTCACCCACCCCTAACCCCCTACCCTCCCTGAATCCTAGGGCTCCCTAGGGTGGTCAGAGATGGGACTCCTGGCTTTCCTCTTGC
>NW_022902194.1:0-330 GCF_012274545.1 Fukomys damarensis | reverse complement strand
GCTAAAAACAAAAAGGCAATAAGTTCTACTCATTATAAGATGTGGACTTCACTGGTAAACTCAAAAAGTTGCAGGACCTTTCTCTGCGGAGTACTTCAAATTCAGGAAATTCACAGCCTTTGTTTCAAAGCGCTAAGCAGTGAAAGAAGCCTTTTCAAGGGGAAAGCTGCACTTTAAATTGCAGAAGCAGTCTGCAGAGTGCGTTAGTATACTAACTTAAAATTGAACCTATCTCAAAGTTTAGAGACTTCTGGAGGTTTCTGTGCCCTCAGAGCAACTAGGCACTCTGTTAGGGCTTAAGGGCTTTTCTGGTACAAGCGCCTCACAACA
>NW_022902193.1:0-238 GCF_012274545.1 Fukomys damarensis | reverse complement strand
CAGAACTTTCTACCTATATCATCATCAATAAAGACAGCTTTACCTCTTTTCTAACCTGAATAGGATCTAATTATTTTTCTTGCTTTACTGCACCATCTAAAACTTCAAGTACAATGTTGAATTCAAGATAATAAACAGGAGAGGGTTGGGGATTTGGCTCAGTGTTTCTGCTGCCTGCCTCAGAAGCGCAAGTTCCCACAAAAAAAAAAAAAAAAAAAAAAAAAAAAAAAAAAAAAAA
>NW_022902192.1:0-444 GCF_012274545.1 Fukomys damarensis | reverse complement strand
AAAAAAAAAAAAAAAAAAAAAAAAAAAAGAAATCAACAGTTCTGAGCTCTAATGTACAGGGGTCAAACTATCTCTCTCCTGAGAAGCTTTCTGGGGATTTTCTCCACCTAGCAGTGGTGGGGGAGATGAATGTACTATTTGTTAGCTAGTTATTTTTCAGATGGTGGTTTAGTTTTTAATGCAATGGTCCTTTCAGGGTGTCCTTTTCTTTCTGATCCAAATTCGGTTTACTGTCACATGACATTTACTTAAGAGGTATTTTGAAGTTCGTCTTTTTCCTGTAGAGTCCTTTTCGAAGCTTGTGTATTCTGCAGTCCACCCGTGATGTCTAAGCACTGCTTGACAACTTTCTGTCCCACACCCGCTTGCCTCCAAGCTCAGCCTGAGTGGCTTTCATCCTGCAGCCTCAAGGGCGGCTTCTGTCTGTGCCGGTGAGCAGGTCAT
>NW_022902191.1:0-205 GCF_012274545.1 Fukomys damarensis | reverse complement strand
CGTTTTCATAGAGGCAATTCTCAGAAAATGTAGACTCACACCAATGAATATATGGACTGGGGAATTAGCTCAGAGGCCACGTGCCTCACAGACACAAGAGCCTGAGTTAGATCTTTGGTACAAAAAGAAAAAAAGAAATGAATTTCTTTTCAAATGCAGTAGAATAAAATGTCACTTCATCTCTGTTATCTTCAACCAGTCAGTA
>NW_022902190.1:0-1013 GCF_012274545.1 Fukomys damarensis | reverse complement strand
CTTACACTGAACCGGTCTGAAACAAACACCCTGAAATATTGCAGGAGATAAAACCAGAAATATTTATTTCTTGTTCATATTTCACTACTATCCCGAGAGACCTTGGACTCTGCTTCATGTGACCTGCATCGTAGGACTCTGGCTGATGATGCAGCAGTATTTGTGGCAGAAGGGAAAAAGCAGGACACTGACTCTTGAGTCTTTTACCCCGGAGTGACGGATAGCCCCTTGTTCACATTTCATTGGTTGAAACAAGTCACGTGGCCCTGCAAATGAGAAAGGGCAATCTGTCCAAGGGAGAAGTTCTGTGCCATATACTGTCTACTGTGTTCTCTTCCCTTCACCACTGAGCTGCATCATGCTGCCCCCTAACTTCCACAGGACCCCTCCAGGTGCTTTGTGCTTTGTACATTCTCATGGATGGCTTCTACTCTTTTCTTCCTACCATTGATCACAATTGCAACAAATTCTCAGGACATTGTCTATTTAATGTCTCTTTTACCCACTGGACTATAAATGGCTTTGGGGAAGGTCAGTGCCTGTCTGATGTTAAAGTACTTTAACTGAATTTAAATGAAGTGCTGTTTAATTGCTGTAATCTTGCACTTAGATCAGTTCCTGTTGCATACACTACCAGTGAGTTTGTTCATGAATAAAAGAATGAACAAGAAAAGAATCCATGAAGGAGTTTTCACCTATTCTTTTCTTGTGGTAGTGCAGCTGTTGGTATCTGCCAGGTTCTGTTTGAGGGCCAGGGATGGAGAAATGGATTGCACCCCATTGTCTGGCCATTTTTTTGAAGCCCATCATTTGAACAGAAGCTTGTCCGTTCTACCTACCATGAAACCAAATTAAATTTCCAATAATGAGCTGCTTATGATCAGCAAAAATGGTGACTTCAAATGGTTCACCTAAATCTGAAATAGATGAGAGGCCTATATGAACCTATTTAGTGTTTCCCTATCCCTGCAGCACTCCTCAATTTATTTTCACAGCTTTGTAGTATGGATATT
>NW_022902189.1:0-7261 GCF_012274545.1 Fukomys damarensis | reverse complement strand
AAAACAAAACAAAACAAAACAAAAAAACAAAAGCCACACACCTGTGGTCCAGCAAGTGATCTGTCAGGATACAAAACCACCAAAATCATGAGTCAGAGGCTAGGATTTATGTAGGTGCAAGAAGAATTCTACATAAATCTGCCCTTGGATTTTGGTTCTCTCAGCACAAGAGCACATTGAACACCTAGAGCCGAACCCAGTGCCTTTGGACATGCAAAGTCTACTGGGAAAAAAATCTTGCTCCTACCCGTGAAAGTGACCTTTACTTTGCATGTAAAAAGGGCAGTTGAGTCTGCCCGCTTAGGAGAGCGAGTGTGCCCTGCTACAGTGCTCCTCTGCCCAAGCATTCCCCCGCACCCCCTTCTGTTACCTTCCTCTGCCCCCTGGCTGTGGTCAGTATCACTCCCAGAGCACACTGCTTCCTTTACCACCACTGCAGCCCAGGGGAGTGCAGATTCAGCCCCCTTCAGGGGCCAGGCACGAACAGCAGCGTGGGACGAGTGGCCACTGGGAAACAAGTGTCCTTGGCAAAAGAGCCACACAGCCAGGTCTGTCCACCAACAGTGCCACAGGGACCCTGACCTCGATGCTGCCAGATCCTCTGATTTAGCACAAGAAACCAGACAGTGGGGTTCAAGGCAAATCTTCCTTTCCAAATCATGCCAACTTTCACAAACAGCAAGACAGCCAAGTCAAACTGGCTTGGAGGCCACTGGGGTGGAGTTCCAGACCCTAATTTGGGATCACCTTTATTTCCCTGTTCAGCTCCTCCCCCCCAAGCCATAAAGCAGGAATCCCATCTCTTGCACGAGTTGCCAGAGTCTGGCACAAGCTAGATGCCCACGAAGTGGTGAACAAAGAAAGAATACATGTGCCAGCCTCCAATGGTCTTAGGTCAACCATACAAAGCCCCAGGTGGGACAGACTCCAAAACCTGGGAGCTATAGGGTCGCCCCTAAGCCATCACTCCTACCAGGACCTGCTGTGTCTCTTGGGACAAGTGAGATGCGCTCCCTCTGCCTTGAGCATATTACATGGCGGCTGGAGGATTAAACAGCTGTGTTCATTCAACCATCATCGGCACTACTTATTACCACTGTGTCCTCTTTGCTATGCCTTCACAGCCACTCCCGGAGAAGTCATTCTTAGTACTTTACTTGTGACTTTCCTGGGGTGGAAACGACACGGACACCTAATCTAAACTCAGTCACCAGCAAGTGTGCGTGGAAGTGTCACCTGCTACAACAGCGGGTGCAGAGTGTGTGCCCGGGCTCTGCACAGCTCTCAGCATCATTACTGCTCCTGTGGGGATACAGAGGCATCTGAGTTCCAGGGAGGCAGGCACTTGCGGTCAGCCATCCCCTGAGCAGAGCCTACTACCAAATGCCCACACCTGACTTCAGCATACATGTTTGTTTGCCTGAGACCCACCGCGCCAACACAGATCCCCCACACATTTGGGGTTTGCATCCTTTCCCACTACACTCTGTCTCCCATCCCACACCAAGGGAAGAGAAACACTGCAGTGGCAACAAACTCCCTTTTTTCACAAACAGCATTCTTAACGAGGAGGCACTGACACATGGCAAACTTCCTGAAACTCAGAAAAAATGAGTATTTTCTATCTGCATAGGTGGTTGAACCGGTGTCGACTGAGTAGACACTGAATTTGCAGACAGCTACATCATGTGCTCAAGGTGGATATGAATTTACCACACATGAAATCTTTCTTCTCTCAAACTTGAACAAACCTGGAGTGGACGTTACAGTCGCCACTCACATAGTTTTCCATTCGCTGCTCTGGTTCGGCATCCTTATAGTTAGCACAGAGCTATCTGAATCAGAGAAGCTGTTTTATACTTCAGGGAAGCCTCTTTCTAAGCTACAGTTGTGGTCAATAAAGTATTAAGTTTATTATTAAGCAGGTCGGCCCTGATTGTCTGGGACTCGGACAGAATAAATAGGTTTTAGCATGCAACATCAACATCACCTCCCAGGAATAGAAATGTAACTGAGCAGATAAATCATTATTCAGCTTCTGGAACACCTGAACCTGTAGTTGTTTGCTGAAGTTTTCTTCCGCCTGCTTCTGGCAGTCCAATCCACAGGTTGGTTCCTATCTGGCCTCTCAAGCCAGTCGACCACCACAGTGCGGTAGTGCTGTGACTGCCCATTCGTTTCTCCCCAGTGACTTTTCGACACGCAAAATGCCTTGTAAAGATGGCTGTGGCAGGAGTCAATGCCTCTCTGTAGGCCTCAGAGTCCCTCATCTGAGACAATATCGTGTAATGGTCAAAGAAGTGGGCTGAGGTCAAAGTGGCTGAGTTTCAATCCATTACCCACCCACGTAATATTGGGACTTAGGCATAACACGTAATTTTACTCAGCCCTCGTTTTCTAATCCGCAAAATGGACACCGTAATACTAATTATTTCCAAAAATCTGTACACTGATGGAGTCCAGGGATCATCTGCTGAGCTCCTATCTGGGATGATGAACAAGGGTTTTGGATGTGCAGGCCTTAAGGAATACAGATCCCTCGCAGGGATGGAACTGTGCTCGGGATAGACAAGAGCTACCTTCAATGGCAACTTTCCTCAGGAGCCCAGGAAACACAAAACAAATTCAAAACATCTTTGCAGTACTCTGGCCTCAGTCCACACCAGAGCCTTCTCCGGGTAGCTTCGCTCTTTTCAGCACGGATGATAACTGGCACCCCTAACACAGTGACTGTACCCGGAGCACTCACCTCCTCTTCTAGCCTCTCTCTCACATTATGCAAATCACAAAGAAACTTTCCTCAAACCTGCCTCTTTCTCAGTGGCAGCAGCTGCTCCAACTCTTATCAGGAACATGGAGGCCACATACACGACTTGTCCGGGTAAGGCAGGGATCCACAGCTCCCGGAAGGAGCTCTCTATTCATTCCCAAAGTGTGTCACCACCATCGTCCACAGTGAGGGCATAGTGGCCCTCTTCAAACTCTGCTGCATTGATTTCTGCTCTTTCATTTCCAGGAGCTCTGACCATTTCCAGTAGCTGGAAATCCTTCGCAGCAGATCTGAACCATTGCTCGGCTGATAGGATTGCAGTCATTACGAGGCACCTAAGGAGGTGCCGTTTTCGAGAGAAGGTGAAGCAGCGGAATTATTTGTATTAGCTGCCTCATCCTCCTCTCTCTCATCCAAAATCATTTTGCATGCCTTTCTTTCTAGCTTCCCTGAGACTCTGGCACTGTTGCAGATTCTGGTTACCACATTTCTTCAAGGCAAGGTTTTGCAAGGACCACTGAAGAGAGAATCCTGCATCCTAACTATGTCTCAGCTAAAAGTATTAGAAAATGAAATTCTCCCTTTAGACTCCCATTGCTGTGTGTAAACATACTGCTCAAATCATCCCCAGTCTGACTGCATATCTGAGGCCTATTCAGTCGCACTGGTATCTGAGGTCTCTACCCATATTTTGCAGCAGGAAAAGCAGGGAAGCCACGGAGGAGTCATCTAAGGCAGTGCTTCCCATTCTGCCTGTCACTTCTGCCTCACCTACGGCTCTTTGCGGACATTTCCTCCCTAATCACCCAGTCCCAGTGCAAGTTTGATACCACTAACACAGGTGTCATCTGTGCAGATAGCGAGTATGTCCCTGGGCTTTACACACCAATACTTAAGTCGTTTCCCCTTCCCAGAACCAATGTCCACCCTCTGGGGGATGGCCGTGCCCCAGTAAGAATGCACGGATACTGACGGTGAGCACACCCGTGGAGGGCCCAGGCCAGTGTTCCTACTGAAGCAGAGCACAGCCGTCTCTCTGGCCTCTCCCGCCCTTACTTTCCAATGCCTTTCAGCCATTCAGGGCAAGGCACGTCAGGTAGTACCAGTGCACTCCTGATCTGGCCCCCGCTGTCTCACATTGTGCTCTCAACATCAGATCCTCCAGTTTTCCCTGACCCAACCTTCTTGCCAGGCTGAGAGAGAGCCCAACGTAAACTGAACCCTGTCCAACCATCTCCATTCTCTTTCACAGTCACCCATCCATCTCTTCCAATGGACTGAGGGACCAGGCGTTGCCTCCTCGCCTCAGCAGCTCCTGCACAATGCATGACGGGAATGCTGAGCAGGGCCTGTGCAGCAGGAAGCTGAAATGGGCCTTGCCCACCCAACAGCAGGAGGAGTTTTCTAGTTTCTGAAATCACAGATCCTTAGCGGAACCTGCTACACTAGTCATCCTTTGGGGCCTCGATGGTCCCTTGGAAACCACCTCTCAGCCAGCTATCAGTCCATGGTTTTGATGGCATCGGCAGCGACCCCACTTCTGGGCTCCAGAATTACACAGAAGACCCAGGTGTGACGAGAAGTTCCAGACGCTGGTAGCGAGAATGCCCTAGGGATGGATGAATGACTTAAGTCAGTTATTAGAGACACCATCTGAGGACTCCAGTGGAAATGTTAGGGAAGGAAAACGCCTTTCCACAGGAGTGGGCCAGAGACCTCTATGTACAAATAGGGGCCTCGCTGAGAGGGAAGCTCCCGCACAGAGCAGACCCAGAAATGGCCACCCCAGCCTGGGCCTCATGTCCTACTTGCATCCTCTGAGTCCATCTTGGCCTGATGCCCCTCAGGTGATCAGTTCTATGATTCCGCAAACATGTTCCCCCTCCTGCTTAAGGCAGTTTAAAGGGGATGATTTCTGGCATCTGCCCAACACAGGCGTGGCAATAGTGTCTGGCCTGCAAGAGGCATTTCACAATGTTAGTTCCTTCTGTGCCCCGGTCAAGATGCAGGTCACTGGAAAAGGGCGGTAACATCACCTGCCATACAGATTTGTGTGATGGTGCCACTCGTGCTTGGCACTCAGAATGGAACCCTGGGTTCCGGAAAGTGCTGGTATCATCGTACTGTGCCTAGCACGGGAAGAAGGGCACAGACAGGATTGAGAGCCCTGGGCTGAAGTTTCCACGATTTCACGGACCTGTAAACTACAACGTTAACAGGTCTGAGGGAATACACAGGACCTGGAACGCCAGCTGTGAAGACTCGGGCCTCGGTGTGGCAGAGACTGCGGCCACAGTGAGCTGGTTTGAGCCTGGGGTGCCAGGCCTGCCACCTGAGGAAATGACCCAGGAGGCCTTGATCTTTCTCTGTGCTCTACTTCTGTCAAGTCCGTGTGCCAGTCACCCGCTCTCACCGTGCCTCACAAGGCAAAGAGGAGCACATGCTCCAGCCCAAAACCGGCCTGCCAAAGGCACACACGTCTCCTCCGCACTTGCCAAATCTGTGTGAGCTCCCACTGCCTCCTTCTTTACATTAATGACAAGAAAGAAGGTGGACAGAAGAAAGGCCCTTGTCCCCTCTAGGCTGCTCTCCTGCTCAGCCAACTGATCAGCCTCACACTAACTCAATTTTATGTTCTCCCTTCTGTAAGAACTTTCTTTTTTCTGCTTTTTTGTCTTGCTCTGACATTAAGACTTTGGTAAATCTCAAATGTAGATCCCACTGAAGGGGGCTAAAGTCCTAGTTACTATAAACCAAAGTAGGGGAAAAACTACATTACGAAATCATTTTTGGCAGGAACTAATACTGTATTATCGGTTTGGACTCACTGAGTGTTTCAGAGAGAAACAGGTGCTGTTTGTCAAGAGGAAAGAACATGGGAACGGGTCTCTACTATGGACAGAGCCCTGTTCTATAAGAACACAGTGAATGCTCACATTTAGCTGCCCAGGATCTATGCCACGTGGTCCAGGGTGCATTGCAGTCCCTGTGATGGGAACAGGAGCAGGCAGAGGAACCAAGGTGAGCCACTCAGATCAACTCCTGAGGTTTTCACTAGAACTGTGAGGCACAGGTGCTTCCTAGGCTGGAATTGGTAGTCCAGGGTCACTAACTGGCAGAGAGCTGTGGGCCCTCTGTGCTCCTGTGCGGGGAGTGAGCGCCTATCACTGCAGCCCCGAGCAGAGCCCAGAGACTGGCAGGTGGGCCTTTGTCAGTCACACTGACGTCAGCAGTGCCCAGTTTACCAGTGAGCTCCAGGCAGATCTTTAGCCAATCACTTTGTCCTGGAGAAGGGACGACATGGAGCTGAGGCTACATCTGCAAGCTCACCCCAAACACAAGGCACCGCACCCCCCGGCTGCCTCCTTAGGCACAGCGGTCCTGCTGTCACTTCACACCTGACGCAACCCTCCCTCAGCCCGTCCCCCTCATGGTGCCATCTGAGAACAGACCTTAGAACACACAGCCATCTGCCAGGACACGCTGTGTCTCTCACCTGCAAAACACAGCTACATGCAGCTGACAGACACCTGTGTGCCCACCCCATCTGACCCATGGTCACTTCCTTAGTTTGCTTCCCCTCACTGGTCTCTCTGACTGTCTGTGCTCCTGCCCCTGCCCCTCTTCAGAGTCTGTTTAACACAGCAGCCAAATAATCCTGAAGCCAGATTCCAGTACTCTTCTGCACCAAATCTGACTTCAGGTAGGGTCGAAGGCAACCTGTCAACCACGGCCCACAAGGCCATCTATGACGTGATCCTCCTCTGACCTGTCTCTGCTGGCACTTTCCCTCTGCACGCGCATGCTCCAGCTGCGCTCTCCTCCCAGCTATTCCTGCCCCATGCTGGGCATGCTGCTGGCTCAGGGCCTTTGCACTCGCTGTTTCCTGTGCTGCTGATGTGCCTACTGGGTTCCCACATTTAAGTCTCTGCTCACATGTCAGTCCCCAGTGAGACTCTCCTTGATGACCCCGAACACTCCAGCACGTCCCTCACCAGTCCAGACTGACCGGGTCCATAGTGCACATAACTGTCACCTCAGGAATGATGCTTTAGTTATGAGGTTTGGTTTGGCCTGTCTCCTCCATGAGGGCAGGATTTTATGTTTCGCTCCCTTTGGTATCACTGGTACCCAGAGGACTGATTTCACTGAACAAATGCAAACAAGAGAGCTGGGATGCTGGTAAAGCTGGGCAGAGCGAGGGCAGAAGCCTCCTTCCTTCCTCCGAGAGAAGAAGGGTCGGGCATGCAGAGTGCTCCAGGCCAGCTCAGCCGAATGAACTTCATGAGACTCTGTGGCTGAAAACACAGGCAACGTCTACACAGAGCCTGCAGGCCGGCTCCCAGGGGACACAGCGAGAACCATTTCAAGAACAGAGATAATGGAAGAATTTCTTACAGTCTGCCATTTTTATCTTATGAGTAGTAAAGGCCACGTAATGCGCCAAATGCTTTCCTATCACCACATTTAATGTTCCTCAAAAAAAAAAAA
>NW_022902188.1:0-264 GCF_012274545.1 Fukomys damarensis | reverse complement strand
TAAACTTTGTTTCTCTGAACCTCTGCAGCTTCTGCCTTGCCTTTCTCCTTTGGTAGGCAGCACAGAACTCTTCACACTGAGTCTCCTTGGATTCCTCCTGTCTGTCCTTCTGGTGAAAAACAATCTTACTGAAATGTAAATCAGACCATATCACTGCCTGCTTCAGGCTTTTCCAGGCCGCAGGGGATGACTAGAGTAGAATGAAAATTCCCAATGCAAAGTCGGACAGCTTGATCTGTGCCTCTCTTCCCTTCTGCTGTCCTC
>NW_022902187.1:0-211 GCF_012274545.1 Fukomys damarensis | reverse complement strand
CTTCCCATTTGAACACTTTCTTCCCATTTCCCAACATCCATTATACATTTCAGTCCTTACTTCCATTACTATTTCATAATTTTTTATAGCTGAAAAATATTCCAAGTATTCTGGGGAGCTAAGCTAGGAGGATGGGAAGTTTGAGCTTAGCCTGGGAAATTGAGAGTTAGCAAGAACCTGTTTTAAAATAAAAAATAAAGGGCTGGGAATA
>NW_022902186.1:0-706 GCF_012274545.1 Fukomys damarensis | reverse complement strand
AGCTGCTAGGCACTCTCTTAGGCCTGAAGGGCTTCTCTGCTTAAATTGCCTCACACCAGTGTTCCAATCTCTGCCAGGCAGAGACCTACAACCAAAAAGGAAAACAGTTGTACTCCACATAAGTGGTGGACTTCACTGGTAAACTCACAGAGTTGCAGCACCTTTCCCTTGGGAGTACTTCACATTCATGAAACTGACCGCTTTCGCTTTGAATGGCTAAGGGGTAACAGAAGCTGTTTCCCAGGGAAAACTGCACTTTAAAACACAGAAGCCCACTGCAAAGCTCGTTTGTGTTCTAACGTCAAACTGTACCTATCCCCAAGTATACAGACTTCTGGAGGCTTGTGTGCACTCAGAGCGGCTAGGCACTCACTTAGGCCTGAAGGGCTTCTCTGCTAAAAGTGCCTCACAGCACTGTTTCAATCTCTGCCAGGCAGAGACCTACAAACAAAAAGGAATACAGTTGTACTCCACATAAGAGGTGGACTTCACTGGTAAACTCACAGAGTTGCAGCACCTTTCTCTGTGGAGTACTTCATATTCATGAAACTGACCGCTTTCGCTTTAAACGTCTTAGCCGCGAGAGATGGTGTTTCCCGGGGAAAACTGCACCTTAAATCGCAGAAGCCCTCTGCAAAGGGCAGTTGGGTTCTAACGTCAAACTGAAGCTATCCCCAAGTATACAGAGTTCTGGAGGCTTGTGTGC
>NW_022902185.1:0-338 GCF_012274545.1 Fukomys damarensis | reverse complement strand
TCACACTAAGGAAAAGTCAGCATGCGAGGGTGAGCAGCAGCCCTACAAGCAGCAGCCTCTATCACCCAGTAGACCGTGGTGCTAATCGTACTTCTATGAAAAAAAATCAGTCTGGTTGATATGAGATTCACTGCTAAATAAAGAGGGGAAGAACAAGAAACTAATTGTCTGTCCCAGTTACTTATAAACCAATTTGGAAATGAAAATGCTATATTTAAAGGTAGCTAATTGCTAAATAGAATATTGCTACTTTACCTCTCCATGCCTATCCCACATCTGTAAGTGGGACTAGTAATTACATTATAGAGCTTTTACGATTTAGTAGAGTTAATATATAT
>NW_022902184.1:0-220 GCF_012274545.1 Fukomys damarensis | reverse complement strand
GAGTGCACACAAGCCTCCAGAACTCTGTATACTTGGGGATAGGTTCAGTGTGATGTTACAACCGAAACGCACTTAGCAGAGGGCTTCTGCGGTTTAAAGTGGAGTTTTCCCTGGGAAATAGCTTCTCTCGCCGCTTAGCCATTTAAAGCGAAAGCGATCAGTTTCATGAAGGTGAAGTACTCCACAGAGGAAGGTGCTGCAACTCTGTGAGTTTACCAGT
>NW_022902183.1:0-228 GCF_012274545.1 Fukomys damarensis | reverse complement strand
GCGCTCTCTTTCCTAGATAATATCAATGGAGACATTTTTAAATAGCTTTTTATTAGCTAGGTTCCCCCCCCCCACAAAGAATATATGCTCACTGTGAAGAGAGACAAGATCCACTGAGCAATGCAGATAGCTAAAGGTGAAAATAAGTCCTATTCTACACTACAATCCATCTCAGCTTCCTCAAGGTCATTCATTCCCTGAACAAAATCACGGTTAACGCTGAGTTGT
>NW_022902182.1:0-687 GCF_012274545.1 Fukomys damarensis | reverse complement strand
TATATCTAGCATTTATAGATATATTTTAAAAGAAAGTTAACTTTCAAATTTGTTAACATATTACAAGAGAAGCACTAGCACATTTTTATCTTTAGCCAATAGATTAATGTTGATTTTCATATATGATAATTTTACAAGTTAGAAAATTTGATTTTTTTCTTTTTGATTGAATAATTTTCATGAAATTGTCTTAAGTATTTATATAATAAAGTTTTTTGAAAGGCATTTTACTGTGATTTTAGGATGCCTTATGGCAATGATATTTATTTAGGATATTCCATACATAGGAGTTGAAATAGGTATCATCTTTCTAGAAATTTCTGTGGTTCCATAGATGTAGTTCTCAATTTTCTTAAAGAATCCTCAGTGGGTGAACCTCAGAAAAAAATTAACCAGCTACAGAGCTAAAAACATATGACTAGGTAAAGATGGAAGCATAATAATTACTGTTTCTTCTGTTTTATGGAAGTTCATCACAGTTTATAATTCTACAGGAAGTTCATTTCAGTGATAGTAATGAGTGCAATTAACTTTTTTGTAAAGCAGCTTCCTGTATAACAAAATTTGGCCTCCATACTACTGCAGAGACTCATCCATGTCCACTTTCAATACCATCCTTGGGTTATGGAAATTGCCATGTAGACTGCTATGTGGCAGCTGTTGGGTATCCACATTTCATACTGGGAA
>NW_022902181.1:0-232 GCF_012274545.1 Fukomys damarensis | reverse complement strand
GCAGGCAGACAAAGGGAGGGCAGAGGAGAAGGAGGAGGAGGGGAGGAGGAAGCAGAGGAGAAAAACGCAGTTCCTTTTGGGGTCATCAGTGTCAAACAGAAGTTTTTTTTAAATCATTAATGAAATTTGTAAATTTAGAGTGGCATTGTCTTAATTACATAGTCACATCCCTTCTCCATTCATGGGTGAGTTGTCTACTTAATAAATATTCGTAAATAACAAACAGTTGGGG
>NW_022902180.1:0-207 GCF_012274545.1 Fukomys damarensis | reverse complement strand
TCTTGTAATTCTTTTGGGAAGAAAAAAATCAGACCCCCAATATAAATACCCAATTAAAAATGGACATCTGAAATGAAGAGACACTTCTCAGACAAAGAAGTAGAAGCAGCAAATAATCATCTGATAAAATGTTCAACAGGACCAGGGATTTAGCTCAGTGGTTCCGCTGCCTGCCTCGCAAACACAAGGACCCAAGTTCAATCCCCG
>NW_022902179.1:0-244 GCF_012274545.1 Fukomys damarensis | reverse complement strand
GAACACTTTCAGGTAGGCTGTTGTTCCCTTGTAAGTTCTCTGCCCCAGGGCTAAAGGGAACTCCGGAGTGGCTGTGAACAGGCAGGGCTGGTATACTGAGACAGCTGTGGGTCGGGGGGAAGGAGCCCTTTGCTGAGCACAGGGGACAGAGTCAACCTCAAGCTGGAGGATGCATGGTTTCTGTGTTAATAAATTTGCCAGAATTGCTTAGCATCTTCACGCCAGTGACTGTCGCCACTGTGTT
>NW_022902178.1:0-604 GCF_012274545.1 Fukomys damarensis | reverse complement strand
AGATTATTAATGCTAACTGTGTGCATTGCTAGAAGCTTATTTAGTAATAATTCTGTTATTTCTGAGTTTGTAGTCGGTTCCACCATGGCATATATTCAGATCTCAAGAGGCTGTGGCTTTATCATGAACTGTGTGTTGAAGCTTGGCAAATTTCCAAATAATTAATGATTGGTAATCAACTTCCCTCACCAAAGGTAGCGTTATTTGTATGTGAGAAGGTTAAAACGTCACCTCTCATGGTTGATTACAGTGCTGCTCCATGAGAGTAGTGCCCTGTGCCCCTGTGAATCCTGATGCCCAACTCATCGAGCTGCACTCAGTAAATCCTTAGTAAGGGGTGTATACGTCCTAGGATTCTAGTGAGGACTGAATGAGAGAATGTATATAATGACCTAAATACTCAATAATTTTTATTTTAATTGATCAAAATTTTACATAATGTTAGGGATACAAAAATGCATTTTGTGTAAGTTCCCGCGGAAGTCATTTCAAAGTCTGACCCTGAGCTGTTCTGGGTGGTGGCCGAGTAGCAGGGCAGTAGGGGAGTCTGCAGTAGGAGAGTCTGCATTCTCCCTCCAACTGGCCTTCTGTGGTGTGCGGAGGT
>NW_022902177.1:0-298 GCF_012274545.1 Fukomys damarensis | reverse complement strand
TCCCCCGCAGTGTGCGCTTCCCCTGTGGCAAGCATGGTCAGGCCTGCTGTCCAGGTGGCTGCCGCCTCCCCCTGTGCTCCAGCGTGGCCTTCAGCAGGAGCGGCCTGGTCTGCCCGGGCTGCTGGCAGGAGACAGGTGTGCCTGTCAGCCGGGCTGAGTCAGCAGGCAGCAGGGGAGCCCCGGCCTCCTCAGAACTGGCATCCGCAGCTCCTCTCGCTGCTCTGCTCCCCACACCAGCCTGCTCCCTGTGGTTGGAGGAGGCCGGTCTGTGGCCCGGGCCTGGGCTCTGAGGTGTGGA
>NW_022902176.1:0-205 GCF_012274545.1 Fukomys damarensis | reverse complement strand
CTGGTTTACAATATTTTTAATTATATAGAAAGTAAGGAAGAACAAGGGAAGAAAGGAGGAAGGGAGAGGGAAAGAAGAAATGAAAGAGGGCAGAAAGGAACAGAAAGAAGAAGAGGAGAGAGGAAGAAGAAAGTACCCCAACTTGGGTCGGCCCCACAGATGAGCAGGACATGAGAACAAGTGAACACAATAAAACGGCATAGGT
>NW_022902175.1:0-211 GCF_012274545.1 Fukomys damarensis | reverse complement strand
TTTCCTTCAGGTTTAATGACTGAGTGATGGAAAATATGAAAAATAATCTGCATATATTTTTGAGACAAATAGAATTTTTAGAAAAATATGTATTTCTTTTTGGTATGAAATAATTCGAGACTATAAATTTACATGCCATAATTAATGTTGTAAACTTATTGTAATTAATGAGAGTTTTTCATGGTTCTTATAAAAAAGTCACTCTTTTTCA
>NW_022902174.1:0-257 GCF_012274545.1 Fukomys damarensis | reverse complement strand
AAGAACTTCATTTGAAGACTAACAATGAGATTTGAGCAATGCCATTTATAAACGTAAAGAACATATATGAATAAAAAGTACTGTATTTAAATGACATTGCAACACTTTCATAAATACAGATTAAGGTAATTCTGAGAATATACTTTGTAGAAGAGAAAACTGCTGAAATGAATCTTTTTTTAAAGCATTAACATTTTCAACCTTTACTATAGATAAATAGCAGCATAACTGAAGGAAATATTGAAAATAGTATTATT
>NW_022902173.1:0-2580 GCF_012274545.1 Fukomys damarensis | reverse complement strand
CCCCTTGTTTCTCTCGCTGTCTTCCAAAGCCATGAAGTGTTACCCCTCTGCCATGTGCCACCCTGCCTTGGAGCCAGCCAATTATGGACTGAAACCTCTGTAATCTGTGGGCTAAATAAAGCTTTCTTCCTTTAACTTCTGGTGTCAGGCATTTTGTCCCAGCAGTAAGAAGAAAAGTCAGTAACATGGGGTGCTCTTCCACACTTCTCATGGGCCATAGTGGACAGTGGTATAGACTTGGACTGTAAATGCAGAAAGCTGCCCCGTTCTGGCAGGGATGACAAATTCAGGCTCTAAGGTGAGATGCAAATTCTGGACACAGATTAATATTAACTCATCTCCTTCCTTTGTGGTGATACTGGTGATTATATTCTGTCAACAGACATTTATTGATCTCAAACTTTGCTCAAGGCTACATGCCTGGACAGGCAACGAATAAGTAACATACTGCATGATCTTACTCCTATATGGAACAAAGTCGATCTAACAGAAGTAGAGTAGGATGGCGGCTACCAGGGGCTGGGGTGAGTAGAGGGGAGAATGGATTTGGGAGATGTTGGCTAAAGGATGCAAATTACAATTAGACAGAAGGAATAAGTTTAAGACATCTGTTGTCATAAAGTATGGTGACGACAGTTAGTGGGGATATAATGCATTCTTGAAAAATGCACACTGGATATAAAGTATTCTCATAAAAAAGGACAATTATGTGAGGCAATGCATTTATTAATTAACTAGGTATAACCATCCCCCGATGTGTATGTATTTCAAAACTTTATATACATGATAAATACACAGTAGGTTTTGAGACAGTCCATTTCACTTTTCAAATGACTTTTTGGAGAGATGAGGGGGCGGGGGTTTTCCCTGGGTATACACTGGAATCTCTTGGGGGACTTTCATGAAATACCAATAGGGACACCTAATCCAAAAATCTCACTTGCTTGGTCTGGGACTTAGTTGGTAATACCCTCTATGTAGGAAGCTACTAATATAACTGATCTGTTTACACTAAACACAACATGGCATATAGTACATATATAAATAATATATAAATAATTGAGATATACTGACATGAAAAATGATTCCTTGCTATTTTGAATTTCTAATTTGACTAGGCATTCTGTGTTTTATTTGCTAAATCTGATAATCCTGTGGAGAGATTCTAAAATTTAGACAGGGCTGAGAAACTCAAAAACTTTGGGTGTTGCCAGAGTGACTAGGGGTGGGAACAGCAAGGCAACATCTGGGTCTACCACATGTTCAGTTTGTCTGTCTCACTGCTCCAGTCTCTTCATGATATTTTGCTTGAAAAAACTTTTTAAAAGACGGCCAAAAATGGTTTGCAAATCTCTATTCTAATCCAATCGCTTTGATTTCCAGATGAGAAAATGTAAGACCCAAGGAAGATGCCTCTTAGCTGCTGTATCACGACTAATTGATTGAACAACACCAGGTCTTTCACTTTTCTTTCCACCAGATACTACTGTGCCTTTTCCTGTTTTTTTTAAGTGATAGTTCAGCATCAGAAGTACTATGACTCTTTATCTAAAAGTGCTGATCAAATATTGAACAAGTCCTAAAGATACACCAGACAAATATGCAGAGATGCTAAGAGAAGGACATAGGGATTAAGATGTGGTTTTGGCTTTCGGGAAGCTAGTACAGGTAAAAGCACAAATAGTGCTGCTGTCCTTAGGAAAAAAAATGTCACTTTTATAGCTTTTCCCCTGCATAATCTGACTATTCACCACCTTTCTTTACTCCCAAAGATAAAAATGGTGA
Source organism: Fukomys damarensis (assembly GCF_012274545.1). Classification (NCBI taxonomy): domain Eukaryota; kingdom Metazoa; phylum Chordata; class Mammalia; order Rodentia; family Bathyergidae; genus Fukomys; species Fukomys damarensis. The sequence goes on along the minus strand of NW_022902173.1, from coordinate 795 downwards.
GGTTAGGGAACAGTTCTGGATTCCCAGAAGTTCCTGGAGGGAACCTGGCATGTAACCTAAATCCTCATTTTGAGAGTTAAAGGAATGAGGACTGTAGGGGATGACTACTCTTTGTGCAGCGGTGTGATTCACCGTGGCTACATCTGTCAGACTTTTTGACAAATGGCTTCAAATGTTCTCCAATTAAATGAACTGCATAGAATTTAAAAGTAGCAGGGAATAAAAAAAATGTGTCCTTCCATTTGTGGAAATAAATTTACTTCCATCCATAAGAGGATGGGTACTTATTAACAGTATTTCTGTGCCAAAGGAAAAAAATGTATAAATAGGCATTGAATGGAGTGGAGGTAACACACTCTCCAGTGGCCGCCCGCCTGCTGTCAGTTTGTCAAGGCTTCTGACGGGCAACGTGGGAAGACAGTGGCTTCCTGTCACTGTTCTCGGATGCCAGTGACCCAGATATGACGTTAAAGCATTTTAGGTGATGACCATTTGGCCTTGGAGGGAGAGGGCTCAGAAACAAGACTAATAAGCTATAAAGAGATGAACCTGGAGGGGTGAGTGAGCACCTGGGTACAATGGCCTCCCTCTGAGAACGTGAACTCCAACAGCCCCTCACACTCACACCATGTACTGAGAATCGCAGTCTGTTTGTGTCACTGACAGAACACGTACTGGTTTCTAGTCCTGGGTATCTTCACATTTCCCTTCCTACCACCACCATGACCACCAACTCCAGTAAATTTCACGAAGAGGGTACCTTTTGGCTGTGATTTTCTTTCTTTTCTTTTCCCT
>NW_022902172.1:0-1255 GCF_012274545.1 Fukomys damarensis | reverse complement strand
CTTATAACTAAAATCTTGAGTTACAACCCAAATGCCAGCCACTGTGCTTCCAGATGGCCTCAGATACAGATTTAACCCTTCCAGAGTTCTGGAAGGAACATTACAACATCCTTTCCTATGTGGGGTTGAGAAATCCTTTTCCAATGTCTCTTGAAGAGCACTGAGATCTGCCTGTGTACAGGAGAGAGACTTTGAAGACTGTGTAGAGGAGCCTGAGCCTTTAATTGACCAACCTGAGTTACAACCAGTCCTCATGAATGACTGAGTTCATAAGCCTCATGCAGACTGAGTTCACAAGCCAAGAGTCCACTGTATAAAATGGGGTTAGTAATTTCAACCTCATAAAGTCATGGTAAGATTAAATGAGAACCACACCATATATCTAGCACATAACACAGGAATATTATTATTTCACCCACCTAGGGCATCCTCTGGACTCTGAGTGGTAAAGGGACACCTTTCACATTTACTTGTCTTCAATTAAACAATGGGAGAGCACTGGAAGGTGGTAAGTCAGTGCCAACTCTGCCACAGCCTCCAGTGTGACTCAAAAACCTAACCTCAACACCCTGCTTCTTCACTTCTCAACACTTTTGGGGGCAGGGGTACCGGGGATTGAACTTGGGACCTTGTGCTTGAGAGGCAAGCAGCAGAACCTCAACACTTATTTTTGAGGAAATGAAAATTTACTCTTCTGAGATGTGGAAACTTCCCTTGAACCCAGATAAACACCAGGACCAGTGGTCCCCTGGATGGAGGGCTTAGAACAGGACCCCACCCACCCCATCAGCTGTGGACTGTACGGGGAGCTTTTGGGGCTTTTGCAATGAGTTGGGGACAAACATAGAAATAGAAGGAGACAAAAGTAGAAGGAACAGGAAATGATGTGACCCCCTATGTCCCCCATAGCCACTTCTGTGATGAGTTGACAGTCAAGCCTCCTTTCCATAATCACCTCAAAACAGGACAGATTCTGCTATTGGTAAAGGACACTTATTGATCAGTACATTGGTCCATTTGGGGAAAGTCTATCCATCCTTGGATAAAATTTAGGAATTGTCCAAAGGGATTACTATGCTGTGTGTGCTTAGCTGGATATGGCACCTGCTCTCTGAGTATTGCAGGTGGTGGTGTTTGTTACAATGATCAAGAGTTGGGGAGTTTGGTGTTTAGTGGCTATTGTGGGGTGAACTGTGATCTCCCAAAACATATGTTAAATTCTCAGCCCCTAGTACCTCACAATGTATATTTGGAG
>NW_022902171.1:0-222 GCF_012274545.1 Fukomys damarensis | reverse complement strand
TAACTTCAAACTGAATCTATCTCCAAGTAAACATAGTTCTGGCGGCTTGTGTGCACTCAGAGCAGCTAGGCACTCTCTTGACCTTAAGGGCTTTTCTGGTACAAGGGCCTCACAATACTGTTTCAATCTCTACCAGGCAGAGACCTAAAAACAAAACACCAATAAGTTTTACTCATTATAAGATGTGGACTTCACTGGTAAACTCACAGAGTTGCAGGAACT
>NW_022902170.1:0-403 GCF_012274545.1 Fukomys damarensis | reverse complement strand
ATTGACTCCTGTGAGCCAGAGGGAAACCTGTCCCCAGAGAAGAAGAGCAGGTGTCCCGAGTTCTCAGTGAGTTCCTTTTCACACATCCCCCATTGCAAAGTGTAGTGACCACATCTGAAACCGATTTCTGTTACAGTAAACACTCGTAAGGAAGTATGCTTTGAAGCAAAGAAAAACATGTAATCTGGGAACTAAGCTCTAGATCCTTGGCTGGTTGGCAACTATTGGAATTTCCTGGTGCCAAGGTCACAGGAGGCCAAAAGACGTGTTCAGGGAGGAAGAGGGTAAGCAGTAGGGCCGTGGATGTCCCTGCTCCTCAGAACTTATCCTGGCAAAGCAACCTTCCTGCTGCTCATTCTGATGACCCTTTGTGTTCCTCACTTGAATTCAGGTACTGCAGACA
>NW_022902169.1:0-202 GCF_012274545.1 Fukomys damarensis | reverse complement strand
GTCTCCTCGCTTCTGGTTTGCCGGCAATCTTTGACCCTGCCCACACCTTGATCTTAGGCGTCCGGCCTCCAGAAGTGTCAGAAAATTTCTGTTCTTTCAGTCACCCAGCCTGTGGCGTTCTGTGCAGCGTAGAGACCTTGAACAGCACAGTATCTGCACAGGGTAATGATAATGAGCTCTTTCTGCAGAGAGGCAGACACGC
>NW_022902168.1:0-703 GCF_012274545.1 Fukomys damarensis | reverse complement strand
TGTGCTTATGATAATATTATCTAGATGCAAAGTTTAAACTGCTTAGAATCTCATGATCAAAACCAAAAAAGTTTAATCTTAATTTCACATATTTCCCCCCAAGAAATTCATATAGAGTGAAAAATAAAAGATCCTCCAGCATAAAAGTATATTAGGTTAGGTAAAATTCAGTGGGTAAGTTTGAGGAGAAACCAAAGTAATATTTACTATATAGGAAGAGCCTATACATTTTAGAGAGTTGGTGATGGTGTTTTTATTCTTTTGGTACTTAAAATAACAAATGTCAGGCATGATGGCATGCACCTATAATCCCAGTTTTCTGGGAGGCTGTGTCAGGAGAATTGCAAGTTTGAGTACTGCCCAGGCAACTTTGTGACTTATCAAGACCTTGTCTCAAAGAGGAATCAATAGGGATGGGAATGTAGCTCAATGCAAAGGCCCTGGATTTCACTTCTAGTATCACAAAGTAGCCCCCCCCATATACACATAATATTTACAGTACACTGGTAATTACATCCTTTGCAATGATTATAAGCCATGAAAACTTAACCTTGCAATGTAAAAATGATGAGGCTATGCATAGAATTTTAAAATTAATTTAGGATGTACTTGAACAAAAGTCTTAAAACTACTAACTGACAACAGTATATTTCAATCTTCTTTGCACACTTGAGTTAATTGGGGATTTTTTAAAAATTCCAAT
>NW_022902167.1:0-2053 GCF_012274545.1 Fukomys damarensis | reverse complement strand
GGGCTCCTCTCCTCGCTATCAGTGGAGGGAGGAGTCAGACCTCCTGCCGGGGCTCTGGCCCTGTTGTCCTACGGACAGCGGACAATGAAGAAACTCAGCCCAGGGCTGTGACTCAGAGGCCACCAAGGCCGGGTAGGGCCCCCCCGCTCAGCCCCCCGAGGCCGTGGCCATTCAACCTGGGCAAATGACTGTCTTGGAGTTCCCGCTCCCTTCTGATACCAGCCCAGCTCCCCGGGCTCTAGGAACGACCTAGTTGGCCCAGTGAGTAAGGAAGGCCGACAATCGTCTTTTCATAAGCCTCCCTGCTGACTAATGCCTCCCGATCATGCTGGGCCCTTCTACCTTCTACCCCAAGCGGTCCCTGCCCTGGAGCTGGCCTCTGAGGGTTTGAGGGGCCCCTGTACTCCGCCGATGGTGCCCTCATGCCTTCACCCCACCAGCCTCCGGGTTGCACTCTGGATCCCTTTATCCTTTATTCCTCCTGTCAACCCCAAGCTCGCCCAAGCCCTCAGCCTTCTGGGCTTTGGTCTCTCTCTCTCTCTCTCTCTCTCTCTCTCTTTCCTTCCTAGGAATTGAATCCAAGGACTTCGCTCTGAGCTAAGTCCCTAACTCTTTTTTGTATTTTTATTTTTGAGACAGAGACCCACTAAGTTGCTTAATTACTCAGGCTGAGCTCAAACTTGTAATCCGCACACTTCAGCCTCCCAGAGTGCTGGGATTACAGCCATGCGCCACGGTGCCTGGCTAAGCCAGGGGCTTCTCACGTCGCTCTCTCCCCACCCCACCCCGGCCTCTCCCCTAGGAAGGAATGCCCAGGTTGGAGCGACCTGAGAGATGTCTCCAGCAAGCGAACGATTTCAAGCCCTCGAACAAGCCACGGGGAGAACTATTTCTGAGCATGTAGGGGCATCCTGAGACGCCTCTAGTTCTTTCAAAGCATGTGGAAGGGACCGGTGGACAGAGATGGGCTCTGAAGGGAGATTTAAGTTTGAATTCCAACCCTGCTGCTACTCACTAGCTGGGTGACCACGAGCAGGTAACTTAACCTCTCTGGGGCTCAATATCAACGTCTGTTAAAGGGGGAAAATGGGGAGGACTGGACGTGAAGCACCCCCAGACAGTGGGCCGACGGGCCTGGGTGAAAGTTAACTGTCCAACAGAGGTCCTCAGGACACGGGATTCAGATGCCAAGGAGAGCGCGGCTAGGCAGGGAGGCTGTGATTCTGCTGTGGAGAGCGAGCCTGTTGTTCTCAGGGCTGACAGGAGGGTGAATGATATTCTTTTATGACAGAGTGTCCCCTGGAGGGGAGCCTGTGGCACAGATAATGCACGACCTCAGATGGCAGGCAAAGTGATCTGTTTAGCTCTGGAGAAGGATCTCTCCTGCCTCTTCTGCGGGGCAGGGAGGGAAGAGCCTGAGAGTCAGCTGTGGCCAGCAACTGTCACTTACGAGGCCTGACAGGGCAAACCTGAAAATGGCTTCCTGAGATCAGAGAAACGGCTTGGAAAACAGAAAAGCTCTGGCCTGGGAGGTGAAAGCCACGATCTGGTCCCAGCTAGGCCTCCCACCAGCTATGTGGCTGTGGCTGAGGCCTCTTACTGACACATTCCCCACCTACAAAGGGACAGGGGAGATGTGAGGATCTTGGAGGCCTTTCCCAGCTCTGAGATTCTCTAACTTTGCAGCCATCGCTTTAAAGACGGAAAGCAGTGATGCTGAGCTAAAACAGATGTGGTGGATAAAGCCAAGATAATCAGCCCAGTGGTTTTTCTCTCTCCAGTGCCCTGCGTCAGCAAGGCCTTGGGTGAATTTTGGCCTCTGCTCATCTTGATAGGTAATCGAGGCTACGTGTGGGGGCCCTGAGCTTCCTTCCGGAAGGCAGCCTGATCAAATAGTTTATGCCCTCAGCCCTTCCTCCTTCTGGAGCAGCCTGTGTGTGCTGCGAACCTTCCGAATCCCTAGGGTCCAGCCTGGCTCCTGGAACTGAGCGTTTCCTAAACATGGCTCAGATCCCCACAGCCCCAGACCTCCACAGTCAACCAGACTCCGGGG
>NW_022902166.1:1348-2381 GCF_012274545.1 Fukomys damarensis | reverse complement strand
AGTAGAAGCAGTAGCAGTGGTAGTAGTAGTAGAGTAGTAGTAGTAATTGTTTATTCTGAGACACATTCTCCATAATTTACTAAGCTTCCCAGGCTGACCACAAGCTTCTGATCCCCCTGCCTGAGCCTCCTAGAGTGTTGGGGTTACAGGCCCAGCTAGGAACTGTTTCAGTAGGGCAAGAGAGACTTTGGCATGGAACTGGGCTCCATTCTAAACTCAACAAGGGCAGTAGGGATTTATGGCCAGGGAAGGAACAGGTTAGGAGTCAGGAACAGAAGATTACAAAGAGGAACCATGAGGGACCAGGGGAAGTCTGGTAAACGGACTCCGCAGGATTCATCCTGGAACTAGAATAAGCAGGCCAAAGACAGCGCCCAAGCTTGGGCTTGAGCACAAGGAGAGCCTTGTCGTTACAAGTCACACGGCTTCTGTCTTGCTCACTGTTGTGCTTTGGATAAAAAATGTCCCGCGAAGGTCTCATGTGTTCAGAGGTGGGGTTTGGGGAAAGTGACTGGATCCCAGGGTAGTGTACTGCTAGTGGGTTCACCCAGGGACGGACTCACAGCTGACTGTGCTGTTGGGACACGGACCTGTTTGGAGGTGGTCACTGGGGTGTGCCCTGGAAGGCTGTCTTCTGTCCCGGCTCCTCCCCTCTCTCTACTTCCTGTGCAGTGAGCAGCTTTCCTCCACCGGGCCCTTTCTGCCTTGGAGCCAGCTGCTGCGGACTGAACCCTCTGAAACCAAGATGACCCTCTGCCCCTTAATCTGTGGGTATCTGCTCAGTACTCCCAGTGACAGGAAGGAAATGAGTACCCCTGCCCTGAGATCTGCTCACTGTGGTGGAAGCCAGTGCCTTGTGTCATGGAATTCCGCGAGACTGCAGAAGACAGGAGCAAGAAAGTGAATTCTTCTCACAGTTGTGGGACCGAGAATGAGAGCATCCTCCTCCCACCTCCAGACGAGGCCACAACCCCACCAACTCCTGGAAGGCCAACTTGTGGCAGAAGCAGCCAACCAAGCCGCCGACCAAGCC
>NW_022902166.1:0-201 GCF_012274545.1 Fukomys damarensis | reverse complement strand
CCTCCCATCCGCACCTTCTGCCTCCTCCCGCAGGTGACATTAATCCCCGACTCAGAGGCCTGGAGTCACCAGGTGCCCTCAGACCTTCAAGTGAAAGTTTCACTTTGTTTTTCTTCTTTCCAATAAAAATGTGTCTCTTGCCTCACCTATGATGAACACATTCTCCAAGCTGTCAAAAACAAAAGTATTGGCAAACTTCAT
>NW_022902165.1:0-251 GCF_012274545.1 Fukomys damarensis | reverse complement strand
GTGGTTCCACCACCTGCCTTGCAAGCACAAGGACCCGAGTTCAATCCCTGGAACCAAAAAAAGGAAAAGAATATGAAGTGTTCAGTAATATTCTCAATGCAACATAATTTTATCATATCTATTCCACCTACTCACTGATTTATCAGACACACTGAGACATATTATGTGACCTATCTTTTGATATTTTGTCTTAAAAATGAAAGGAATTAGAAGATAACCAGCATCAATGATTCTGTGTGGAGAGTGAAGCT
>NW_022902164.1:0-210 GCF_012274545.1 Fukomys damarensis | reverse complement strand
TTACCAGTCTAATCCAATCTGATCCAATTACCATGTCAGTGGTACCCAAGATTCTTTCTGAGAAATGCCAAAACATTTCTCAATTTTATGTTTTATGAGTTATAAATGAAAAACAGTTGCATGTAAATTGTGGAAATCTACCTTTGGCAAAGGAGTCAACCATCCTCATTGGAGGAAAGGTAGCTTCATTAATAATGATGTTGGAAAACT
>NW_022902163.1:0-208 GCF_012274545.1 Fukomys damarensis | reverse complement strand
AGTGGGCTCTTTTCCTGGAAGCTCTTGTCATTAAATTCTAAGAAACTTTCTTGAATTACTTCTTTTTGTCCTTTTCGTTCATTTTTTCCTTATATTTCTAATATACTATTTGATTGCAGAAAAGAATAATACCCTTAATTTATGTTTGCTGTGGATTCTTCCTCATTCCATTTTCTGCTTCCCATCCTTGCATGTAGAAAACATAACT
>NW_022902162.1:0-278 GCF_012274545.1 Fukomys damarensis | reverse complement strand
TGAATCTTGTTTTTTCACTGACTACATTATGAACTCAGAGATATGTTCCTGAGGGAAGGGATGTGGCTGCAAACAAATACTTCAGTCTTCTAAATATGTCTTATTCTCTAGGCCCTGCTACTCCTTACATGACAGAAATTATAGTAAAATATATCATAATATTATACAATAAATTATTGAAAATACATATATAAAAGGAAGTCTAACAATAATTTTTTTAAATTACTTTAGGAAAAACCCATACATGAATACCTTTTCTTATAAATAGAATAGATTTT
>NW_022902161.1:0-321 GCF_012274545.1 Fukomys damarensis | reverse complement strand
CTTAGCTGAGAAAAGGCTCAGTACAAAACTTTGATTCTCACTGATTATGATAATCCTAAAATCGATATGCCTATGTGCTCTTTTTAATACGTTTCATTCTGTTCCCATTCTAATTGCTAAGGCTTTCTCTTTGTTTTAAGCAAAATTATATATATATATATATATCTCAGAGGTAAAACTATAATTGTTTAGCAATTAAAAGTCTAATGATGCCCTATATGGATTAGTTTTATCATAATGAAAGCCACTAAGTCACTTGTATTTTTAAGGGATAATGCTGAAGAGAAAGATATAATATTGGTGGTAACAGGCATAACTTAT
>NW_022902160.1:0-215 GCF_012274545.1 Fukomys damarensis | reverse complement strand
TTGATTGAAGAAATGCTCACAGTAAGAAATACTGCATGGCAGTGTGGTCATATGAAATGGTACGGTAACAGGAAATATAAAAAGAATGAGACTCTGGGAGGCTGAGGCAGGAAGATGGCAAATTTGAGCTAGCCTAGGCAATTTAGCAAGACCCTATCTCAAAATAAAAAAATAAAAAGGGGTGTAGGATTAACTCAGTAAAAAGGCCTTGGGTG
>NW_022902159.1:0-452 GCF_012274545.1 Fukomys damarensis | reverse complement strand
CGCTCAGTTACCCCCAGTGTGCTCCCCTGGGCTGGGACTTGTAGTGAAATCTCCGTACAAACTATCACAAACATGTTGCATTGGTTGGGTTCCTGTTGAATGGATGAAAAATAGGACTGTGCTACTAGTTGGAGCCTTCTGTGTCACGAAGCAGTAGGGGTGACACGGCAGGGTCCTTGAGCTTTATTGAAGCTTCTTCTTTTTAGAAGGCCCTTCTGCAGTTCCTATGACTAAGCTGAGCAGTACAGTATACCCCAGGCGAGGGACTCAGCCACAGGTAGATTTGTCTTCCTCAGGTGGCACTGCTTCTGCTAAAATTGATTGTAGGACCCCACAAGAATGGTCATTTGCTCCGAGTGAAAGAGCCACACATCGGAATGCTGGAGTTAAGGGATTTTTTTTTTCATCACTAGGTTTATTGGTATATTGTAGGGTTATATTACAGTGACATT
>NW_022902158.1:0-490 GCF_012274545.1 Fukomys damarensis | reverse complement strand
TTCAGAACATCCAGATAAGTAAAGCAATTAAAACACTAATAATGAGTAGAACCATGGGTATTATGATTTTCATTGGTCAAAATGTTAGATCATTTTCAAGTACAGTACAGTTACAGAGGGGTTCCTGGTTAGCTCCACATTGGGCGGTAGGTCTTTACTTAAAAGTTCTTTTCAAGGAAGGCCTTCCTGGGCCATCCTGTCTAAAATTTCTATCCCAATGACATTTCATCCTCCTTTCTCAGCTCTTTTCTTTGTTTTCATTGTTTGCAATGATAAGGGATCAAACTCTAGATCTCGTGCACATTAGACAAATGCTCTTCCACTGATCCACGTCTGTCAACTACTTTTCTCATTTAATTTTTTAATTCTTGGCATTTATTATCAACTTATATGCTATCAATTTTGCTCTTCACTTTGCTGCCTGTTTTCCCAGGGGAGTGTGAGATCTGTGAGTGAAGGGCTTCACTGTCCTGCCCAGGAACGACTTCCC
>NW_022902157.1:0-226 GCF_012274545.1 Fukomys damarensis | reverse complement strand
TCTTTATAGGATTGCATCTTTGATGAACATTTGTTCTGGCATCCAGTGCTAGTCTGAAGGTCAATTATGCCTCTTGTGTTATTTTCAGCCACATGAGCTGCTGCTGGAAATTTAATCATGTTTTATAGTATGACAAAGTCTTTGGGTACTTTAAAGTAACTGCTCAAAATCATGAAAACTAAAGGGGAAACTTGGAGCATTTTGAAATTTATCCAGGTTCTTTCCG
>NW_022902156.1:0-241 GCF_012274545.1 Fukomys damarensis | reverse complement strand
TGGAAAAGTCCTCAATAAGATACAAGCAAACAGAATACAGAGGGTCATCAAGAAGATTATACAAGTTGGATTTATCCCAGGGATATAAGGATGGTTTCATATACATAAATCAATAAATGTAATACAGTGTATTGACAGAGTAAGGACAAACACCATATGATCATCTCAATAGATGAATAAAAAGCATTCGAAAAAATTCAACACCCATTCATGATAAAAACCCTGAAGAAAATTGGAATAG
>NW_022902155.1:0-234 GCF_012274545.1 Fukomys damarensis | reverse complement strand
TTTTTTTTTCTTTCTCTTGACTGCACTGAGCTAAATCCCCAGCCCAGACTGCTCTAAAATTTCAAGTCTAACGTTGAATAGCAGTGGAGTATGTGGACATCTTCACCTGGTTCCTGATTTTAGAGGGAATTCTTTCAATTTTTCTCCATTCAGGATGATATTTTTATGGGTTTGTGGTAAATAAACTCTATTAGGTTGAGGTATAATCCTGTGATTCTTAGTTCCTAGGGCTTT
>NW_022902154.1:0-921 GCF_012274545.1 Fukomys damarensis | reverse complement strand
AATAAATAAATAAATAAATAAATAAATAAATAAATGAAAGGTTTAACCTGTCTGGATTTATATCTGGAAGTATATTAAAAAGAAATTAGAATATTGGAAATAGAAAATTCTCAGTTGTTTGCAAGAAGAAAATGGAGATGTGGTTCCATATTATTGTTTGCTTAGAAGTCCAATAACATCTTGATTTGGGGGTTCTGAACTAGTTGAGATGAGACATAAAAGACTGTATAAGACCAAAATAGCTGTGCTGCACGTAGTGTGAATGGTAAAAAGCTGAAATTGGACTGTTATCGGGGAGATATAAGCCTCTGCTTATTGTGTGGGAAATAATAGGCTTTGAAGAGCTGTGGCTTTGCTGATCCACAGGAAAAGAAGCAAAAAAAATATAGTAAAAAACAAAGTGACACAGAGGCAGTGATCACTAACGCACACCTGCCTAGAGTTGAAATACCAACCCAATGATTTTAATCTCTCAGTGATCTCCTAGAAGGGTTTCTTACCCTTGTATGGGGACAGGATAACATTCCAATTATTTTCCCTGTACCTTCTTGAGAGAGGAGGTACAGGTTAGAATTTAGGAAGGGAAGAAGATTTTCCTTATACCTACATATTCTTATTGTCATTGTTGTTATTGTTGCTTACTTTTTGTTAATGGATATATGATCTGAGGATCCTGAAATGTCTGTAGAACATTTGTATAGAAGTCAAAAAGAAAATAATTGCACCTTGAATAGAAGTTTGAACAAACCCTGTATTCTTGAGGGATTATTTATTCTTTGTGTCTCTATCTCTGTGTCTTCATTTGTCTGTCTTTCTCTCTTTGGTCACCTTCTATCATAATTTATAAAATAATTATGAGGTACTATGAAAATTATAGCTATGTGACTTTCACCTTTGGCACAAGACAGCCGGATTTTCCAC
>NW_022902153.1:1573-2308 GCF_012274545.1 Fukomys damarensis | reverse complement strand
TTTCAAAATACAAACTACAGATCTACTTTTTCTTTGGCTGCTATGTTGATGTGCTTTGGCGCCGTCTTGTGGACACATGGGCAAATGCTTTTCAATGTACACAGATTTCGCTTTCTGCTACTGTAGTTGATGTTCTTTGGTTCCATCTGGTGGACAAATGGAAGAATGCTTTCAAATATAGACTCAAAGTGCAGAGAGATTCTTGACTTATTGATTAGCATATCCTGTATAAATTTCGTCGCTAAAAATAAATGCAGGCTTATGAAATAAAACTGTAGAACCGAGAAGTAAAATGAAAGTACAGCAGCCCATAATTTCACTTTATCGTTGACTCCAGATTCTGAATTCTCAGACAAGGATGTCCGAAAATTTACAGTGCCATTTTTCTTTCAGTATAAAGTCTGCTGTTCTGCTGTTTGAGCGCTACCCTAGTAACTCGTTCTGATACTGGACTCTCAGTTTATTTACGTACAATCAATCTTCTTTATTTATACAATGAGCTAGAAGTTTGGCCATGTTCAGTTATCTTAGTCACTTTGTGTGTGTATTTTCATCCTCCTTTCCCTCTTCATCTACTTCACTTTACAAATGTTTATACATAGTGATCCTGGCAAAATTGTATAAATATTGCCATACTATACTTTCCACTGCCTTACTCATATATTTATAAGTTTAACACATATTTCCTACTTTCCTTTCAGGAAGTCACAGCATTTTTTACCATTACGAATGCAT
>NW_022902153.1:0-1404 GCF_012274545.1 Fukomys damarensis | reverse complement strand
CAGGGTCTTTGCACTGAGTAACATGCCAGGCATCGTGAGTTTTCTCCTTAGGTGGATCCTTTATAAGTTGCCCAACTGGTGATGCCCATGAGGAAAGAGGTGAGAGCTGTGATGAGAGGACTCTGGGGGCAGCAGGCACTCAAAGTCACACAGTCATGGCCAGGGACACTCCAGGGAGATGCTGCTACTGGTGTCAGGCTTATACAACTGGAAACAGTTACCATCAGAAAAGAACTTCTTCACAACACATTAATACAAAATCCCACAATCCAGAGGACAGAATCTTTAAATCTGTTAGCGAAATGCAATGAGTCACTTATAAAGATAAAATCATTAGAATAACAGATTTCTCAAAAAAATTTAAATGCCAGTAGAGCTTCAAGAGTTTTAAGCCCCAAAACAAAATTCCTTGAACTCAAAGACTGATAGAACCTGCAAAACTATCCTTTGAAACTGGAGGGCAAATAAGGTCTTTATATCACATAAAGCACCTTAACAAATTCATGGCCAACTGACCAATACCAAAAGAAATAATTCTCAACAGTATCCAAGAAAGGGATAAGGAGGCCAACAATGTCAAAAGCTATAATAGAATGAATGCACCAGGTGGGGAAAGCAGGTAAGCAGAGGGTAAAAGAAAACGGAATCCTCAACAGGAAAATAATGCAGTGACAGGAATAAGGCAATAGTTTTTGGTAATAATTCTCCATGTGAATGGTATCAATTCTCCAATTCAAATTCACAGCCTGTAGCTGGAGATTTAGCTCAGTGGTGCTGCACCTGTCCGGCAAGCACAAGGGCCTGAGTTCAATCCTCAGTACAGGAAGATAAAGGCACAGAGTGGAAGAACAGATTCAAAATAACAATATACAGTATACAAGAAACACATTTACTCCAAAAGGACATTCATAGACCAAATATCAATGGATAGAAAACAATATTTCATTTGATTGGAACCCCAAAATGGAAAGAATTAACTCTATTATTTTCAGATAAATTGGACTTCAAGACAAAAAACTGATCAGGAGAGGTGATGATGTTCACTATGTATCAATTAAGGGAACGATCCAAAACGAGGAGATAAAAGTTATAAATAATATACTCACTGAACAACATCATATGCAACTTCATCAAAAATATTAATGGACATAAACATCTGGATAAATTTCAACACAATTATACCAGGGGACCTTAACATCCCACTGTCTCATGTACACAAATCCACTACACAAAAGAGCAACAAAGAAATATTAGAGTTGATATCCTCTGAAGAAATGGACTGAACACATTTCTATAGAGGGTTCTATTCCACAACAGAATACACATTTCCTCAGCAGAATAGAAACTTTCTCCAAAATAGACCACACAGGAGCCCACAAGGCTCATGTAAATAAGTGCAATAAA
>NW_022902152.1:0-443 GCF_012274545.1 Fukomys damarensis | reverse complement strand
GGACCTGGCATGTGTGGCGTGGGTCAATTTATTCACTTCTGCTGACTCATGGACCTACACAACAACTCCCAATCTGCACCTGGCTGATCGCTTTGCCTTTGTAACCCGAAGGCTACTCCTCCCTCCTCCAAATTCCCCTCACCGGAAGTCACATCTAAAGGCTTGATGAGAGTCCACTCAACCTATCTCAGCATTTCAGAGGTGCTGTTCTTTCTGCAGAATCAATGAACAAGTTCCCGGGTGGTGGGTTGTATGAAGGAGAGGGGCTCCTCATGTCAGTTTGGCAGCCTCTATGGTACCTTGGGGATTCCCCAGTCCAGCTTCTTATTTTGGGGGAAAGGAAATGGGTGATCAAAGATCAATGACCATTCCTGCTGCCATAGACTTTTTATGTATTAATAACAATCTATAGTTTCCTCCTTACTCTGACCATTCCACTGAAA
>NW_022902151.1:0-202 GCF_012274545.1 Fukomys damarensis | reverse complement strand
CTGTCTGTCAGCTGGCTGGTCGCTGGGGTTGGGTCAGGTTCAAGGGGAGGAATACAGACTTGTTCCTAAACACCATGGAGAAATTGTAACATGGCAGTGCACCTCATCAGATCACATGGGGATGAGAACTAGAGAAACGTCCAGAAAGGTGGTGAGGGTGGGGAAGTGAAAGGGGGACGTTAGGGCCTGGCCCATGGCACCG
>NW_022902150.1:0-238 GCF_012274545.1 Fukomys damarensis | reverse complement strand
GAAATAAAGAGAGCAAGACATGTAGCTCAGTACAACGGCCTTTGGTTCAATCCCCAATTATACACACACACACACACACACACACACACACACACACACACACACACACCACATTTGCAAAAAAAAGAAAAGAAAAAGAAAGAAAAGAATGAATGAATGAAGGTCCCTTTCCAGGAATCTGCATTCTAGGTTGTAAAGAGATGTTTAAATTCACAGTTTTGGGACTGATAAATTTAGC
>NW_022902149.1:0-1201 GCF_012274545.1 Fukomys damarensis | reverse complement strand
ACTTTCCCGTGTTGGGACCACTCACCTCGGTGCAGACAAAATGCTGATGGTGGGTGGGTCCTTGGTGTCATTACAGTGTCTTCTGGTGAGGACAGAAACGTAGACTTCCTGGACCTTTTCTTTAAAAGACAAGTTCTTCTGAATAGCGGGGGAGCTAGAAAAGTACTAGCTGCTGTGAGAGGAGAATGGCTAATGAAGATAGATAACAGGCCGCATGACAGCCCTGTCGGACAAAGAATCACCAGGAGGACACGAAGATGTCTGCTCTGGAGAGGTGACCTATTGGGCAGCGTGATCTGCATCTTCGCGGGTGGTTCCGGACCGGACCTAGGGAAAGTGGCGCTGGGAGGAGGGTCGGACCCAGCTGAGCATGCGCAAGACCTGTCCCACCCGGAAGTGCAGCTTCAGAATGAAAGGCGCTCCAGGGCGGGGGTGAGGTGGGTCCAGGCCTGTTGTCCCTGGGGTCCTGGGCCGCACAGTGCTTCGACTTGGGCTATACGGATGTTCGAAGGGCTCCATCCCGAGATTGTCAAGGACAAGGACACATAGGAGCCTGTTAGCAAGGCAAGAAGCTGAGAGTTCCCAGGATGCAGAGCTTTGGCGCAGCAGCGATGATGGCGTCCCTGGGGCCCTTTCTCCTTTGCAAAGGGACTGAGCCAGGCCAGGTGCTGTACCCGGGGCTTGGAAGCTCTCGTCAGCTCTTATTCTTATGATCTGTTCTGACAGTGCGTGAGCCTAGGAGGCCTGGGAGCTGTGTCTCCCAGCAAGCAGACACTTGAGTCAGACCTTTGGTCTGCAGCCCATAGATGGAAACACGACTGTACAGTGGGTGCCCCACCCTGAATGTCCCACTAGCCTCAAGCTTCCTTGTCAACACCAGTGGACTGGTAACAGTAGGCAATCTAGTTTTAGAGAAACTAGATTTTTTCCAAGCCATTTTTTGGGAGAATTATGGTTCCAGAGATTGAACCCAGGGCCTTTGCACGGAGCTACATCCTCAGCCCTTTTTTTCGTTTTTTATTTTAGGGACAAGGTGTCTCAGAGTCACTAAATTGCTCTCACTGGTCTGGAACTTGCAGTCCTTTTGCTTCAGCGTCCCAGAAGCCTTAGGTTACAGGTGTATGCCATCATACTCAACTTCAAGGTATTTGTTTTTAAACCTAAGTGCTTATGACCTATTTGGGTGGGCTCATTGATTTAT
>NW_022902148.1:0-288 GCF_012274545.1 Fukomys damarensis | reverse complement strand
GAGTTTGAGATGAACTTTTCCATTTTGTATTCATTCCATACAGCTGATAACACGAGGCTTCCCATTCTTCAGAGGAAGGTTTTGGCACTCAGAGGAAATGAGAGCTTTTTTGTTAGCAATATTGCAAAGCAATAGCAGGACTGGGATCAAGATTTAACTCCTCCAGATGTTGAATTCTGTGTTCAGCTGAATGTAGTCCATATGACCTCTTTTGTGCTTCTAGAATTCTTCAGTCTGCATCTGTATCTGTTTTATATATTGTTCCACTGAGAAAGACTACTAAACAGA
>NW_022902147.1:0-256 GCF_012274545.1 Fukomys damarensis | reverse complement strand
GGCAATAAAGGAAAAGGAAAAATGTGGAAAAAGGAAAAAATGGAAACAAAGTCTTCGTAAATAGGGAAGGGTGAAGCCGGTGAAGGGAGGGCAGGGGTGTGAGGAAAAAATAAGAACCTCAGTGGTGCCGCCTCCTGCCTAGAAAGCACAAGGTCCTGGGTTGATCACCAGTACCAAAAAAAAAACAAAAAAAAAACAAGATATATCATGTAAAGGTCCAAGATCACAATGATAAATGTAATTGTATTGTTTGCTT
>NW_022902146.1:0-6228 GCF_012274545.1 Fukomys damarensis | reverse complement strand
ACACACACACACACACACACACACACACACACACACAGCCTTGCTTCTCGATAATTGACTAAATGAATACTGGGAAACAAGCACCTGAGATTCTGGCTAAGTAAAAACAGATTCTTATCTACATAAAGTGGGGAAGTAAATCCTACCACCAAATTTTCATTTGCGGAAATATTTTCCCATGGCTACAGTGTACTGCTATATCAGGGTTAAATGAACAAGAGTAATCCTTCTTGTTCTCTCTCTACTTGACTACTGACATCCCTTTCTTACTAGGCTGACAGGAAATCATTTGATAAGGAAGACTAGTTGAGAAATTGTGTTTCACTTCCTTATATAGATAAGAAATCATGACACCAAGTTTTATTTCGGAACCAGCCCACAATGGTTACTATTATCTATTCTGTGTTCTGAAAGGGTTGTTTTAAGAAAGTCAGCTAGCTTTTGTGGCCGTGTGTAACCAGACATCACCAGTAAACTTCAATAGATTGCTCTGTCAGGCTCTCTTGTGACTTCTACTCTTGGTACTTAGTACATTAACAACTAGAAATAAAATGGAGAAAAAGGCAGTTCCTAGCAATCTAAATTGTAAAAGTGTTCAACTGTATTACTCTTGTTCTACTTATTAATGAAAAACATACTTATTTTCTTTTCTCCTAAGCATTGTAATCTATTCAGAGCCAACACTTCTATTCTGAGCCTGTTTCTAACTGGAGGAATGGTACACATTTCTAACTGAAGAAAGCAAATTTACCAAACACGATAAAACAAAAACTGGAAAACTGAAAGGGTATTTCTCAAGAACAAAACTGAAGTGAAAACGTGACTATTTATTTTTAAAACTAAGTTTCTGAACTTGTTATTGGTAATACTAATCCACTAGAAAGTCCTGGCAACTAAATTTTAACTACTGACTTAGCATTTTCATTGTCTGATATCCCTGAAGAGGAAAAGATGCCTTTCACATCAGAAAAATCGGAAGGCAAAATGCTTCAAACAAGGCCTATAATGCTCAAAGAAGGTGTGATAAATCATCTTAAAATGACAGGAAAGACAGCTCCATTCACTGAATGGAAACGCTAAAACAGTGATCATTCCCCCCAAACAACCCTTAAATCCTTAAGCTTAATGTCTTTACCTACAATCAATAATGTATTTTTAACTTCTCATGGAAGTTGATTCCTAAAAGGAAGTCTCTAAGACTCTGTTTATAAGTAATGGATTAAAATCTTCGCATCATTCTACTGAAGGGGTTTAAGACAAAACTTTGTAGAACTTAATTCCACATATCCCGTTCCATCCCGAACTCCCTGTACAACCTAATTCCATTCTCTAGCCAAGCACACTCTTTTACCCCTGCTCTTCAAAGTAAGTGGTTATGCGGCAGCCTTAGGGCTCATTGGAAATTGCTAAGGAAGCTCACAGTTCAGCATCAGCCCTGCGGATGTCGATCCTGTACACACCCTGGAGCTCAACCCAACAGTGCAGTTAACCTGTGGGAAGGAGCCGAGATGCAGCAGACATTACATTTTAACATCCTCAAGGTTCACTGTCACGGATATTCGGAAAGGGAACAGACCTGCGAACAGAACGAACTTTCAGCATTCGTTGAACAGAATTACTGTCAATGTCAAAATTAATTAAGAAATGTTACTTTTTAATGTTTTACATGCATACCTTTATAAATTATGTTTTCTCAATGTAGTTAAAGCTGGTATTTAGGTAAACTGTGGCTTTTATCATAGATTATTTTACAGCATGCACCAGTAAGTGCCCTGGATAGAAATCTTAATCTTGTTTCAAGCCCTGGTTTGTGTGTGCTTTGCATCTCAGAAGCGAGCCTGCCAAGGTGCTTACAAACAAGTCTCCTGGGGACTTCATAATGTGCCATGATTTGTACAATACAGAATCTCTCCCTTCAGCATTTTCTTCTATCGCACAGTGCTATTAAAACCCCTCATCCAAAATCAGGTTTCAAAAACTTACTTTAAGGCACTAAGACAGAATTTACCCCTTTCAAATAGAGAGAATGTTTCTTGGCTTCCTCTAACAGTAGAGTATGTTTTCAGATGTTCAGAACGAAGAAAAGGGAACCCAAACAAACCATCCCAAACCCAAGACAGAACCCAGACGAAACATGACAAACACCCGGAGCACACTCCACACAGCTTCATTTGAGGCACAGTTGGCACAGCTCTGCGTTCTTTTGTCTCTCCTTTGAGGTGAGCTTTTCAGGCAGCTCTTGGAGTGGTATAAGTTCCCTTCTATCAATAAGATTGACCTCCTGGACAGAAACTGTACAGTGCTTGAGAGATGTATGGAGATGAGCTTCCTCCTAAAGCTGGATCACAGGGTCTGAATGTCGATGATCAGTGTTAGCATGAACCCTACAGGGACGTTTGAGTATAGTTCTGGGCACAGACGTGAAGTGTCTTGGGAATGGAACACCAATTTTTTATGGAAATAGTGTCTCATCTTCCCAGTGACCCTGGACTCAAGCTATCTGGTAACCAAGATGCTTCAGTGCAGAACACTTAATGGGTTTCCTTGTGATTATTCCATTTGCCCAACGATACTCGTATTTTGGTCCTGCTGATGTGACTGGGCGACTCTGTTCTGTACAGAAGTCTGTGATGGTCCCATAAAGCATGTTGATCTGATTGAAGAAATGCACAGTGTTAATTGCAACTCACTCATTCAGATGTTCTCCCCTGGGAAGCACGACAGCCATCCTGAGGTCGCCACTGCCAAGGGATGCTTCTGCATGTTTTAAGAGCTCATACTGGTGAGAACCCTCTGGGACATTTTCCTTTGGTTGAAAAGTTTTAGAAGAGAAACTGCCAAACAAGAAGCTCAGGTCAGCCACAGGCGGGGCGTGAGGTGGGTGGGCAGGGGCGGCAGCAGCCCTGAGGCAGAGCAGGGGCAAGCTTCAAACTTGGGACCCTCTAGCCTCAGTCTATCTGAGTTCTGGGATTCCATGGGTGCACCACCATGCTAAGCTTAGTTATTAATCCTTAATGGAAAGGACATTGAATATTATTGACTGTCTACCTTACATGTAAGGAATATCTGGTTGTAAAAAACCCTCAGAAGGGTCATAGAAGGGGTGAGAAAACAGAGGCATCAATGTAGTCACACCGGCCTGTTCCAGGGCAGTTGTGAGCTTCAGGAATGTTGGGGAGACCACTGGTGTCAGCCACGAGCAGCAGCCTCTAGGAGCCGGTGTCTAAAGCTGGAGGCTCACTTGAGGGCCAATGCTGAGAAGGGAAAGCCCAAGTGAGCTGGAACACAGCCAGTATGCCAAGATCATAAGCAATGAAGAGGCAAGTCCTGTGGTTCCCCAGTATCGTATCCAAGTCACTTTGGAAAATGGATCAGAAACTGAGTTCTGAACTGAAAAATGAGCACAAAATTATTGAACATGAACGGAGACTGTAGGACCAGGAGCTGGCTGAAGAAGATCATCAGGGACAGCTCCACTCTGACCAGCAAACCAGCCAGCTTCATTCCTCTAGAAGTGAAAAGGGACCTTCATCGCATGCCTCAGATTGCTCTCTGGCTATCAAGAAGGCATGGAAGGCAGTGGCTTTGGGGAATGCTAAATTTCTGAGACAAGTGCAAGCCTCACTGGTATTTGTGGGTTCAGGAAAACTTTCAGTAGTCCTTACGAACATCTTTGTTTTCAGCCCCTTTCCTTGCAGGTCAATGGCACTGGCAGTACTGAAGAAACAGAAGAAAAATAACTGTGCTGACTTTCAGAGTAGCTACTGTGTTACAGGCACTGTGCCGGATGTCGGCTGTTCATGGTTTTGGACAGTGGTAATGGAGACTCAGGAAAGAGTTACAAGAGATGTGAGGCCCGAATGTTTGAAAAATTGAATTAGTTTGGTTTTCTTTTTTTTTAATCTTTACTAAGTTTATTGGTGCATTTTATGTATACAATACCGTTATATTCATCATTGGGATCTTGTACCTTTACAGGACTTATCTTGGTCTTTATTTTTCCTCATTCCCCAGCCCTCCCTTCACCCTTCCACCCTTCTCTCTTTATAAAGACATTGTTTCCATGTTTTTCATTTTCACATATTTTTTCCTTTTCTTTATTCCTTTCCCCTACCCCTCCCACTTCTTCTACTCTTTTGAACATTTTCTTCCTGTTATACAATACCAATTATAGATTTTGATCCTGAACTATACTTTTAGTTTTGCACACCAAAGAAACTATTCAGTATTTACACATTGTGGGACTTATTAATTTCACCGGAATGAATGATCTCAAAGTGCCACCACTTAGCTATAAATGTCTCTATTTTCTCATTCTTTATAGCTGACTAGTACTCCATTTTATTTTTTAAAAAAAACCACACATCTTCTTGATCCAATCTTCAGTTGATGGACAATTGGGCTGCTTCCAAATTTTAGCTCTTACAAACTGTGATGCTGTAAACGTGGGTGAGCACATATCGCTGTCGTTTAATTCTTTTGGGAAGATGCCCAGCAGAGGAATAGCTAGTTTGTTTTTCTCGTATAGAAAATATACATAGCCACTGTATATTAAGAAAATCTAGAAAGTCCTAAGTAAAAAATAAAAATAACTAACACTCTGTACTTTCTTTTGTGTTTTTCGATTAGGACTTATTATTCTTTCTTGAGTTAATACATCACATGTTGTTACTTCATATTGTTTCATGCTATGAAAAACTCAAATATGGGTCAAAGATAGTAATGAATACATGGTATTTCACTGCAGGAATATATCAGATTTTATTGAACTATTCTTGTATTTAGGTGAATCTATTAAAGTTATTCTTAACTTTTTTCTGTTATAAGTTGAGCTCACATTTGAAAAATGATTGGCTGAGTGCTCAGAGTGGAGGTGAGTTATTCAATCAAAAGCCAAGAGTCTTGTGGGTTTTAAAATTATGAAATATATGTAATGTGTTGTGCTGCTTCATGGGTAAGAATGATCATATATCATGTCTTTCAGAAAAGCTAGAAGAAAGGATTTCACCTCAAAGAAATGGTACACAGGGAGATGAACACTCAAACAATGTATACATGTATCAGACCACCATCTGGTGGCCGAGTGTGGTGGCACACACCCAAGCACTCAGTACTTGGCGGGAAGGCTGAGGCAGGAGGATCGCTTTGGGTTGGAGTGAAATCTAGGCTACATAGTGAGTTCAAGACCAATCTGGCCTACCTAGCAAAACACCATCTCAAACAAAATCAAACGAACAAAAAACAAAAAGACTTCATGCAGTAGCGACAAATATGTAAATTTTTGTGTTGATTAAAAAATTTTAAAGCAAACATTTAAATGAAAATGATAACAGTAGCTATTGCTTAACACTGCCCTCATTATGTGCCAGTAATGTTTTAGGGCTTTTATGATATTACTATATTCAATCGTCACTGGGGCCCATTAAAGCAGGTATCACTACTACCTCCCTTTATGTACGAAGATACTAAAACACAGGGAGGTAAGTGACTCACAAAAGGGCAACAGGTGACACACAATAGATTCAGAAACAAAACCAAGCCAGTCTTGCTATAGAGGGTAAGGAAATTAGAAAGGGAAATGTCCTTTATTATAAGTGTATGTCGAAAGCTCAACAGGCAAAATCTTGTTATTTTGACATTAAATGCTTTTCAGTTTTGCATTTCATGTGATTTTGGAAAGAAGAATCCTTGGCCTTGTCTCTTTTTCTTAGAAAATTTGGAGAATTAAACAGAGGTTTTCATTATTTGTTTAAAATGTTGATCCCTGCAGCTGCCATGGCACGAGCTCATGCCTCACCAATTTGCCTGAGCCCCGTGGTTTTCAAAAAGAAGGCAATAACTTTGCCAAGTTGATACCTCAATGTTAATAGCAGGCAAGGGATTTATGCATTAATGGAACTGGAGGAAGTTCAGAAGGGCTGAGTCTTGGTTTCTAGGAAGTCTGAAGGAAGCAAGTTGCAAAACCAAAGAGGTAGGTGGGCAAGGGAGGGTCAGGTCACAGCGCGGGTCAAGCCACCTTCCACTTCCTGCTGCAAACACTGCAGAGGATTTGAAGAACATTTGCAGAGGGTGACAGGCAGAGAGGAGTCAAGAGTGACTTCCAGGCTTTGAGTTTGGATGCCTAGGGGAAAGGGATGCGTTTCATTGGGTAGAGAATACAGCAGGAGTCAGGTGAAAGGATCAACTCAGTACCAAGAATTATTACACACACACACACACACACACACA
>NW_022902145.1:0-232 GCF_012274545.1 Fukomys damarensis | reverse complement strand
TTTTTAATGTTCATACAGAGATTTCTTTAACTGAAATACCGAATAGTTTCTTTGGTGTAAAAACTCTAACAGTACACAGCATCCTAATGAGATAATTAATAATGTGAAATAGGAAGTCAAGGGCTAAAGGTGTAGGGAAAGTGGGAAGGGTGGGAGAAAGGAAATAAGCGAGAGGAAAAAAATATGAGAAACTGAGAAAATGGAAATAAAGTGTTTGTAAATGGGGAGGGGA
>NW_022902144.1:0-310 GCF_012274545.1 Fukomys damarensis | reverse complement strand
GGGCAGGGACAAGGGGAAAAAATGAGAACCAAGACCTGTCACGTAAAGGTACAGGATCCCAATAATGAATGTAATTGTATTGTACACCTGAAATGTACCAATAAACTCAATAAAAGAAAAAAAAAAGAAGAAGATAATAGGAATAGGGAGATAGGTCATTCTCAAAGAGGGAAGAGGTCAAGAGCTGGAGGAAGGGGAGAAGAAGGAAAGGGGTTAAGGATGAGAAACGGGAATTGGGAGATGTTACAGCCACGCTGTAACTCCACGAGAGGAATGTGAACAGCACGGACTGCAAACATGTACCAAAAAA
>NW_022902143.1:0-222 GCF_012274545.1 Fukomys damarensis | reverse complement strand
GCTTTTGTACAGCAAGAGAAACCATCAACAGAGTAAAGAGACAACCCATAGAGTGGGAAAAAAATTTTAGCAGTATTCAGATAAATGACTAGAATATAGAAAGAACTAAAAAAAAAACAAAAAAAAACCAGACTCCCCAAATTTAAAGACCCAAGACCTAGTGCAAAAATGAGTACCTGAAATAGAAAGATACTTCTCAGGAGGATGCCATTGCTTCTGATC
>NW_022902142.1:0-230 GCF_012274545.1 Fukomys damarensis | reverse complement strand
CCCCAAAGTTGGCTGCTATTTTTGTTGTTCTTACAGGATTTTCTCATTTGTTTGGAAATGTTTGTGGTCGGGATTGCCCAACATTACCTTTTTCAATACAAACCATACGTGCGGAGTCAGGAAGAAGGCTCATGGTTCAAGTCTTTCTTAGCCATGAGGAACTTCTCGGATAATACAGACGATGTTGCTGAACAGATTAGTCATATGGGTACAAGTACCAGCCATTCAAC
>NW_022902141.1:0-357 GCF_012274545.1 Fukomys damarensis | reverse complement strand
CCACCCCACATGCGCTCCTGAGATCTAGACACAGCAAACTTGTACCTTTGCCAGGATGACTGTTCATCATGATCTGGGAGAATGATGCTATGAAGGAGAATTAGTCAGCTTCCATGACTGTAAATGTGTAAATATATCATGTATATTAGATTTTATATAGAGAGAGTTTTGTTATATTTAATATGTCTGGTTTAAATATCTGTGTTTTTTACTTAATCTATCTTGATTACTATATGGTATTGGAATAGTGCAATGAATACTTATATTTAAATATCTAGTTTGAAGTCTAATTCTGGTATCATTTTTGTGGGAGAAAGAAACAATGTTTTGACAAAAACACTTGAGGCTTCCTTTGAG
>NW_022902140.1:0-248 GCF_012274545.1 Fukomys damarensis | reverse complement strand
GTTTCTGGAACAACTACAACCTTGTCCAGGGCCAGGACCCAAATAAGTTACAACAATCTCTACCTCTGAAGAAGACAGCCTTTTATGGTAGTGGCTTAACAATTTATTACTTTAATGTCAGCAAGGTTAGGACCCTAAATGTGCCCTACTCTGAGAATATGTTTGTAGGTTTGTCGAATCTGTCGTGGAAAAGTAATTTTTCAGGACATGCCAGTAAGAGACATAAAGGGATTTATTAGGGAGAAATT
>NW_022902139.1:0-547 GCF_012274545.1 Fukomys damarensis | reverse complement strand
CTGCCCTTGGCCACCCTGGACTTGCCATTGCTTTGATTTCCCTCATTCAGAACTTTTCACTCAGTACTCTTTTTCCTGGAGTCTTACAAGATCACCTGGTATTATAAATGTACTTTTGTTCAGGAAAAGAAAGAAGAGAGCCAATATAAGAAAAGCTGTCTCTTTAAACTATGGTTTCTAGAATCACCTAAACTGTATGAGGGTGACCAACCACGACCCTGCCCAGGTTAGTGCCCACTGCTAAGGCTGCTCTTTTCTGCCACTCCCAGAGTCAGTAGCATTCTCTGCAGCTGCAGATAATGTGACCCACCTCCATTGGTAGGTAGAGCCTTTGGCTCATGCTAGACTATCTGGTGACATTCTTATGATACTGTGCCCATCATCAAGGGTTTTCCTACTACCTGTCTGTGAGCTCTTGAGGCCTTGGTGATGTGCTGGTTGAGAGAGGCCCCAGCACCCTCTAGAGCTGTCACTCAGAGGACTGCCACAGGTATTGGGGTTAACCTCTACTGCTGGAGGTGACTTGGGGTCTCTGTTGTAACTCATA